>NC_057765.1:21212479-21449979 GCF_010389155.1 Erigeron canadensis
CAGAAACTGAGAAAAAGATTGAATCTACCAAAATCAAAGTTGAAACAAAAGAGGAATCTCAAAATCCATTGTCCAAAGCTCCAACTTCATATTATTCAAAGGAACAAGTTAAGACCAAACTCGTCAAGACTGAACAAAAGACCATTAAGTTAGAACCAAAGATTCCTACCCCGGTTAAACATGTCAAAAAGGAACAAGCTGAGACCACACCCAGATCAAAGTACACCAAAGTGAAACTTCCAAAAGACTATCCTAATGCTTCTCCTTCTAGCTCTCAATCTAGTTCTTTACCTAAGGTGTCTAAGTCAAGCTCAGTTTTGCTAAATAAGGATGCATCTAATGGTACAACTAGATATAGGGATAGATATGGATGGTTCTTTCATGATAAACCAAAGAAGCAAGAAGTTTCCTCACCACCAAAAGATTCTAAAAGGATGAAAGTGTTTAAAACCCCTCGTTCTAATCTTCTTAGTTTCAAATCAACAAGTGGAAAGAGCATAACTAGTGATGCTAAATGGGTTGCTAAAACTTTTGTACCTAAGTCCACTAGTAATCAAATGCATGTTGAGAAAAAGAAGAAAAGACGGAGGAGAAAGGCTGGTAATAGGAAGAAGGATGTTCCTATTAATTCAAACAATTCATCTTTGTTAAATAATGTTGAATGTGCTAAGGCAAGGCCTTCTGAGCTTGTGAACAATTTTAATTCATGTACTCGTGTGGTTGATGTGAATGCTTGTAGACGTGTTACTTTTAACTCTCATGTTAATGTTCGTACTTTTTATCCAAATGTGCTTGTTGATGATGTGCTTGTTAATGCTTATGATGATTCAAAAGCATGTTTGAATGCATTTCCTAAGTATATACCCTGCCTGTCTTAACTAACCACAAAGGACCCGTCTTCAAGTGGGTACCTAAAGTAGGTTAAATTTCTATGATTGCAGGAAATAACCATCTGTGTTTGGATACTCAATTCCGGGTGTTCGAAGCACATAACTGGAAATAAAGCTTTGCTCAAGAATTTTGTTGAACGATTCATGGGAACTGTTCGCTTTGGAAACAACAATTTCGCTCCTATCTTAGGTTATGGGGACACTGAACGAAATGGAATTGTCATCAAGAAAGTTCACTATGTTGAAGGATTAACTCATAACTTGTTCAGTGTTGGACAATTCTGTGACAACAATCTTCAAGTTCTTTTTTGACAATCTCTTTGTAAAGTCCAAACTCTAGATGGAGTTGACATTCTTTGCGGTGATCGTGATGATAATCTTTTTACCGTCAATCTCGATGATAACCAACCAACCGATAATATTTGTCTCATTTCAAAGGCTACATCAAAGAATTCTTGGTTATGGCATAGACTGCTGTCTCATCTGAATTTCCAAACCATCAATACTTTAGTCAACAAGAATCTTGTTGAAGGCTTGCCTGACTACAAGTATGAAAGTGAGCATGTTTGTCCTTCTTGTGCTGTTGGGAAGATTAAGAGAGCTTCTCATAAACCGAAGAAATCTCCAAACTCTTTAGCACCTCTTCATTTGCTTGACATGGATCTTTGTGGGCCAATGAAAGTACAAAGCCAAAATGGGAAGAAATACATCTTGGTTATTGTTGATGATTTTTCAAGATATACTTGGGTCAAGTTCCTCGCATTACATCCGTTCATTACATCTCCAAACAACTCAAGTTTTGATCGATTTTATCACTACTACTCAAGTAAATCTTCAACTTCCAATTCATTACATCCGTTCGGATAACGGTATTGAGTTCAAGAATGTTGTTTTTGATGAATTTTGCAAATCCAAAGGCATTACTCATCAATTTTCAGCAGTTCGCACCCCACAACAAAACGGTGTTGTTGAAAGGAGAAATCGAACGCTTGTGGAAGCAGCAAGGACAATGCTTTCTTATTCCAAATTGCCATCTAATATGTGGGCTATCATCAATCAGCGTTTCAAAAAGACTCCTTATAAGGTTGTTAACAAACGCAAACCCAACATCAACTACTTTCATATATTTGGGTATGTTTGTTACACTTTGAATGATCAGGAGAATCTTGGAAAGTTCGAGAAGAAAGGTGATGAAGGATATTTTGTTGGTTATTCCAAATCATCAATTGCCTACCGAATCTACAATCGCCGAACAAAAACAATTCAAGAAACAATGAAGGTTTGGTTTGATGAGATGTCAGGCATGATATTTGAGCAAGAAAGTTTGCTACCAACAAGTAATGATCCAAGTGCTTCAAGTACTTCTACAAGGACTTCTACCTTCGCTTCCAAATTCAAGAAGTTTCCAACTCCAACAAGTGATGAATTAGATATTCTTGTTGAAGAATTCTACAATTCAAAACCGATTTATGATGAAGAACCTCAAGTCATCGTTGAACCAATTCCAAACAATGAACCAATTCAAAACAACGATCCAAGCGACTTGCATATACTATGTATGTAACCCGTTTTTCATTGTTTTTATTTATTTCAAAATGGCTTATATATACTCCGTGTATAACCCGTTCTTCAAAGTTTTATTTATTTAAGAGGATTTATACATTCTAAGATCCTGTTGTTATACATATAGATTGATATAAGATAACAAGGAATCGAACACCTTTGTGTACTTCCAAGTGGTCTTATATGAATATGTATGTGTAATAGCAGTTAATTGCTTTCAAATAAAGTTTTTTGAACTCTTAATTGTTGATATGAGAAGCGAAGGATCGAACGCCTTTGTGTACTCACTAGTTGTCTCATTTTGAACAATTGATTGAGTTAAAGTTTGCTTAAATGTTTTATTGCCTCCAACTTGTTGATGTAAGATGCGACGGATTGAACGCCTTGTTGTACTCCCTAGCAGTCTTACTATGAACATTGTTGTTGAAGCAAAACTTTGTGCTTCTCAAATGAAAAATCTTGTTCACAATAGACTCTCAAGTTTTCCGAAAATATCACAACAAAGATTTTACTCTTTTTGATTTCACAAAAATCGATTTTTGCTCCACCTTTCTATGGAAAACATTTTGATCTATTCTTGCATAGATTAAGGAGGAGTTTGTAATTTCAAAAACTTCCAAAACGTCAAATGTGTTTCAAACATTTTCATTCACACATTTGATGTTTTTCCAATAAATTTTTCATTCAAAAGAAGTCCGGTGATTAGTTTGCACATGACCGATTAGGTTTCTCAAAATTTACTCCATGAACTTCATCATCGTCAATGAGTTCTAACCCCGGAGTATTTCTATCTGTAGATACAGATTCGTTGTGACAATCGCAACATAGATTTGATTATCGTTTATGTTTTTAGGAACTTGTGTGTAATCATTTAAATAAGAACTTGTGTTGATATTTAATGATTACGTTTGAACTTCAACATTATATCTGTTTATGTTTTGTATTGTGTTTGTGTGTTATATATTGTTTTGCAGGTACAAGAACATAGAATCAAGGTTTATAAGTGTTGTAGAACACTTAAACGATGATTGGATGTTATGTACGAGTCAAACAAAGTCAAACAAAGAGTCAAAGGCACGTCCCTCGTCCTGACGTCATCAGCATGAAGGATTACCCTCGTGCTGACGTCAGCACGAGGTGAATTGACTTATTGTCAATTCGGGCCTAATTACGTGATTAAGGCCGAAGCCTACACAACCCAATACGTAACTAGTATAAATACAAGACCTAATCTACGAAATTAGGGGAATGATTGACGAATTCTTGATAGTTATTCACGAATTTACGATCTAAGGTTATTTGTTCCTTCGTGTGTTCTTCTACACGAACCACAAGCCTTGTGCACCTCCTTGGGTTGATTAATTACTTATTAATTAATAAAAGGCAATAGCAATCTAGTTATCTCAAGAGGATTCCGCACTCTTGACATAACGAATCGCATCTTATTACGATCCACGCAACAATAGGGCACCTTACAAGTGGTATCAGAGCCCTAAGGTTGATTACCAAAAGGTTTAAGATTGTTTGATTCGCTATTGTTTGCAAAATCAATTCGAAATTCGTGTTTTTGGTCAAGTTCATGCTCTTCTTCGTGTTACTTCGTGCATACGTCAGCACCAAGTGAACTTCGTGTTCGTGCTTACGTCACCCAGCAGACTTCGTGTCCACTTCGTCCCACGTCAGCGCGAACCACTCTTCGTGACTTAGGTGGTGACTTGTGTTTCGTACTTCGTGCCACGTGTCCTTTGTGCTATACGAACTTCGTGCCACGTGTCCTTCGTGCTATACGAACTTCGTGCCACGTGTCCTTCGTGCTATACGAACTAAGTAGTTTTTCGTTTTACTTGAATTCAAAAGATTCGAAATGACGACCTTACCAGTTGCCGCAAACTCACCCAATGCCTTACTTATCAGCCAGATGATCATGCACGATCATGAGGTTGGTTGGGGTAATACACCTCCAAAGCTTTTCCGTATGCAAAATTATTGGATGTGGAAGAGACGTTTTAAAGATTACATTCGTCTCACTGACATGGAAATGTGGCTAGTGATAACTCAAGGTTTTGATTGGCCTTCATATGAGAAGAACGGAGTGATCAGTAGGTATACTTATGCTGATATGCCTATTGAAGAACGTAAAAGATACGCTGTTGAGGGAAAGGCATTGTCTACTCTTACTATGGCCTTGCCTCAAGATAGTGTACATATGTTTAAAAAGTACACTACTTCAAAGGATTTATGGGATGCTCTCGAAAGATATTGTGAGGGCGATGTAACTTTGAAGAAAAATCATATCAAGCTTCTCAAGCGTCAGTATGAAGCCTTTAATGGACTGAAAGGGGAATCTCTTGAAGAGATTATTATTCGATTCAGTCGTTTGACCACTGAGTTGTCATACTTTGAAGTTGTTTATCCTCAAACTGAGCTAGTTGATAAGTTTCTGGATTCACTGCCTAAGACATGGACTGATTATGTTAATCAACTTCTAGATGATCAGGAATACAGTACATGGGATTTTGAAAAGGTAGTCTCCAAGCTGAAGAACAGAGACATGAAGAGAAGGATTAAAGACACTCACTCGGATTTTACACAAGATCCATCCTTAGATCATGCTAAATCTGTTCATTTAGCAAGCTCCAGCTCAGGAAACAACGCATTTCTAAGTGGTGCAGAAGCTACACCAATAGTAGATGCTGAAGGTATTACCGGATATGTTGCTTATGACAATACAAATTCAAATGTTAAGAGCAATGTACAATCTTTCCACTCTATGCCAATGAGTATGAGTTCTGCAGAAGGAAGAATGAGTGTTTACTCAGCCTTCTGTAATGCTCATGAAACATTTAATGGGGGAAAGGTTACTCATCCTATAGTAATTGATGAGGATTACAATCCTATAGATCTTGATGATTTGGAAGAAATGGATCTACAATGGCAGTTTGCTATGCTTACTATTAAGGTCAGAAGATTCACTCAGAGAATTGGGAGACCTATAGGTAATGGCACTAAAGGTTTTGACAAATCCAAGGTGAAATGTTATAATTGCGATGGATTTGGTCATTTTGCAAAAGATTGTCAACGACCTAAGAAGATTGATAATACAGTTGTTGGTCGTCAAAATTACAATCAAGGCGGTATTACACGGAATAATCATAAGACGCAAGCAATGATTACATATCCTGTTACTCCACAACAGCTAGTTTCGTCACCATTTTCGGAGTCAAAGGCTGTTGTTGTTCAAAATCCAGATGGTACTTATCAATGGGATACACAATCCGATGGTACCTCGAATCATGCCTACATGGTAGAATTATATGATGAGGTAGCTGCAACGATTGATTATGCTGTGTACTCAAGTGAAGAAAGTGCATCTGAGATAGTACAGAAGAATATGTATAATGTTGCTGAGACTGTAAGATCTGAGAGTGAACAAATGACTGCAGTAAAAGCATCTGAAGAAAAGGAAGAGTCATCAAATCCTGTTGATGACATTTCCATGAAGAGTATTGAAGAGCAGATGAAGAACTTCGTGATACCTGAAGGTATGACAACTGAAGACTTTGTTGCATACATGGCAGATTGCAAGGCTGCAGATCAGAAGGGAGAACCATGGAAGCCTATTAGTCTTTCGTATGTTGAAAGTGGATGCTCTCGGCACATGACAGGGGACAAGAATGTTTTGTCCAATTATGAAGATGTAAATGGCTCGTATGTTAGTTTCGCAGGTCCCAAGGGAGGCAACATCTCGGGCCAAGGTGATGTTGTCAATGGGAAGATTACGCTGGAGAAAGTCAATTATGTGGAACAGTTATCACATAATTTATTAAGTGTTTCTCAGATTTGTGACAAGGGTAACACTGTCCATTTTAATGAGAAAGAACCATTTATATTGAAACCAGGATATGTTATTCCTGAAGACTGGATTCTGCTAAAAGCTCCTAGGAAGAGAGACATCTATGGCCTTGTGTTAGGTGTTGATAATCCAGAGGAGTCTATTTGCTTGTTATCAAAAGCAAACGAATCTGAATCGTTACTATGGCATAGAAGAATGGGACATATCAATTTCCGAAAGATGAATGACATTGTCAAACATGGTTTGGTTGACGGCATTCCCATGAAGCGGTTTGGAATGGAAGACAAATGTGTACCTTGTCTGAAAGGTAAACAGCAAAAGTCTGCACATAAACCGAAACACAAAAATTCTATTGCCAATCCTTTCGAGTTACTTCACATGGATTTATTTGGTCCAGTAAATGTAAGAAGTATCGGTGGGATGTACTACTGTCTGGTGGTTACTGATGATTACTCGAGATTCTCATGGGTATTCTTTCTTAAATCGAAAGATGAAACTCCGCAGATTTTGATAAATTTATTTGTCGAAACTGAAAACATTTATGGAGTTCGTGTTAAAAGAATCAGGAGTGACAATGGAACGGAATTCAAGAATAATGTGATGGATGTCTTTTGTTTGTCAAAGGGAATCCAACATCAATACAGTTCTCCGTATGAACCACAACAGAATGGAGTTGCTGAAAGAAAGAATAGGACTCTAATCGAGACAGCCAGAACTATGCTTGCAGATTCAGGGCTTCCTACTATGTTTTGGGCGGAAGCAGTGAATACAGCTTGTCATATTTTAAATAGGGTTACTGTAGTTAAGCGTCATAATAAGACATGTTATGAGCTTCTACATAAGAAGAAATCGAATTTACAGAATGTTGAACCATTTGGTGTACCGTGTACTTTCTTGAAGTATCTACCTCAGTCAAAGTTTGATTCAAAGGTTGAAGAGGGATTTCTCATGGGTTATAAACCGGGAACATCAATTCGACGGGTTTACAACAAACAGACTGGCAAAGTTGATTTGGGAACAAATGTCAAGATTGTTAGTCATAAGCCCGCTATTCATTCTGGAAATGGCAAAAACTTCGATTATGATAGTGTATTTAGTTCACTACATGGTCCTGATTCTTATTCAGATCCTGAGACAATTGATGATGTGATTATTTTAAGAGATCACATGGATAATACTCCTATGTCTCCGCCTACTCGGAATGTCGATACTACTCCAACCAAGGTTCAGTCTACTACTGATGTTGATGAAAGTGGTAAGGATAAGGATAAGACACCAGATTCAGACAATAATGAACCCGCAAACACTACACCACCTACTCCATCGAAGGTTACACTTCCTGATGATGATCCTATTTCTGAAGAATCGGAAGATGATTTCAGCTCTCTTGAGTTTCAGATTAGAACAAATTTAGGAGAAAGTTTGAATGTTGATTCGGTTCCTCAATATCTAATTAATAAGGATCACCCAGTTGAAAATATTCTTGGAAATGCTACAGAACCTGTTCGAACTAGAAATCAGTTGAATAAGGATCTGACTAGTTTGTTTTGTGAAGTGAAAGACACTGGATTGATAACTGAGTGTTTATATTCTGGTTTCATTTCACAAGTAGAACCTAAGAATGTTAAGGTAGCACTCCAAGATACATGTTGGGTTGAAGCTATGCAAGAAGAATTGGCTTAATTTAAAAAACTTGGAGTTTGGGAGTTAGTAGATGTGCGTAGAGGTTAAGAACCGATTGGAACTCGTTGGGTATATAAATGCAAACGAGATGACAAAGGGATCGTTACTAGAAATAAAGCACGTTTGGTTGTTCAGAGGTTTGCACAACGAGAAGGATATGACTATAACGAAACTTTTGCACCAGTTGCTAGGACTGAAGCTATAAGGTTATTTTTAGCTTTTGCAAGTTTCAAAGGTATAAAGGTGTATCAGTTAGACGTTAAGAGTGCCTTCTTGTACGGTGAAGTTAAAGAAGAAGTGTATAATTACCAGCCACCAGGGTTTGAAGATCCGAATTATCCAAGAAGAGCATATTGTTTGGATAAGGATCTTTATGGATTGCATCAAGCACCCAGAGTGTGGTATGAAAAGTTGTCAACGCATTTCTTGATAAATGGTTTTACAAGAGGATCGATAGACAGCACATTGTTTATCAAGTGGAAGAAGCGAGATCATCTAATTGTACAAGTTTACGTGGATGATATCATTTTTGGTTCATCTAATATAAAGATGTGCAAAGAGTTTGAAATGAGCATGAAAAATGTATTTGAAATGAGTGCTATGGGGGAATTACAATTTTTCCTCGGACTACAAGTAGATCAAAGGAAAGATGGATTCTTTATTCACCAGTCTAAGTATGTCGATGACATCTTGGAGAGGTTTCAAATGCTAGAGTCCAAGACATATGGTACTCCTATTCAGCAAAATCATGGTTTAGGAGTTCTTGATCCGAAAGATGAACTTGTGGATGCAACTTATTATCGTGCTATTATTGGCTCTTTGATGTATCTGACTGCTTCGCGTCCAGATATTATGTTCGCTGTTTGTCTTTGCGCTAGATTTCAAGCTAGTCCGAAAGAGTCACATTTGACTGCAGCAAAACGTATTCTACGTTATCTTAAGGAACTTTTGATTTTGTTGCATATACTGATTCGGATTTTGGCGGTTGTAACAATGACAGAAAGTCTACGACTGAAGGTTGTCACTTGTTAGGAGGAAGATTAGTATCGTGGCAATGCAAGAAGCAGACATGTGTTGCTCAGTCTTCATGTGAGGCAGAGTATATGGCTGCTGGTAGCTGTTGTTCCCAGGTACTGCGGATTCAGCAACAACTTCGTGACTACGGTATGGATTTTCTTGATACTCCTATTAGGATAGACAATAAGTCAGCTATAGACATTACAAATAACCCTGCCATGCATAAGGTCACCAAGCATATTGATATTAGACATCATTTCTTGCGTGATTGTGCCCAAAAGAAGTTAATTCATTTGGAAAAGGTTATAACCGATGATAATTTAGCTGATTTGTATACCAAAGTATTTGATAAGACCCGATTTGAGAAGTTAATTCTTCTCAATGGGATGAAGAATGCTGATTCATATTAAATCTCTCAAAGAACTAATTTTGTAAGTTTGTGTCTGTAAATAGCTAGAGTCATAAAAATACAAAAAAAGTTCTTAGTGTCATAAAAAACCATAAAAATGTGAAAAATGAGAAAATGACAAAAATATGGGGAGATTTAAGTTAATGTTGTCAGATGATTAGAAGTGAGGATACTTAGCTTTTAAGTCTGCTTAATCGTAATATAACTGCTTAGTTAAGTGATTACAATTTGGGATATATTGGTAGACACAAAGTAGCAAGGTTTCCTTAATCTGAACTTAAATTATACAATGTTCTTGTGGGAAACATATTCAGATATATGGCTTAGAATGCTTGCTTTTCAGTAATGAATTGATATGGTCCTTAAATTTTGTGAAAGATCTAGCATTACTATAAGATTTGTTCAATGTATAGGCAAAAAACTTCTACCAATCATGAGCATGAAAGTTAAATGTGATATTGTTTATGCAAATGAAATGAATGAAAATTAAGTATGTCCTTGGGGTGTCTTTGTATGCCTAGCCTACCTAAAGCTTCCAACTTGGGATAGGTTGTCAGAAAGTTCGCTACATGGGTCTCATAGAAAATTATGGGTTCCTTATAAATAATGAAATGCAAAAGCAAATAAGTTAAATCACAAAGTAATTATATTCTGTTATCTAAAAAGTGGCTCATGATTTGTTAAGGATGTTTTTGAATATATATTGAATTTCTGTTATCTTAGTGCTTGTATCGATTACGGAAGTATATCTGAATGTGGGTCACATAAGTTCGCAAACTATTCAATGGCATATTAGGCTACTCGGGTTACATGGTGACTGTCCTTGGCCAGGGTATGTTGAAAGTGTCATAACTCAAAGGAAACTGGAAGTACCGAGTGTTTAAGAGGACAAATATACCGGTAATCGTGGTAGAATCATTATTCATAATTAATAATAAGAAAATTATTTCTCACTTGCAGACTTATGTAAATGCTAATCTGATCTAATCTGCAGAAACTTAGAATTCCTTGTAAATAAATAAACTAGCTTAGTATTTTTTTTTTATTTTTTTTATTATTTTTTATTTTTGTTGTGTTTCTTTTTATTTTTATTCTTGTAATAAGTGTCAGTTTGTGTGTCAAACTAGTTCTTATTGCATGAGAGATTTGATAAGCATTAAAAGTTATAATTCTTAGTGAATTATATAAGTCTTGTTGCTTACGGTATAAATACAGATTTTCTAATTAATACATAAGTTGTTTAATTTAGAAAATGAAATGTTTTGAAAATTGAAAAGTCAAAATATTTTTGAATGGGTTTCAAGTAAATTTTTGAAATTTCAATTGTTTTTGGTTGCTAAGTATGCTTGACAAAGATTGGACTTGCCTTAGATCTTGTAATGATTGCTAGGTTAAGATTTTGGTTGTTTTACATATTTATGATATTTTTATTTGTTGTTTTTGATGCATTGATGAAGTTTGTTAAGTGTGCAGGTTACAGATAATAGACTCATTTTAAATGTTGTTGGCATCGAAAATTTCAACTTGTGATTGAAGGCAAAATTGTTTTCGCTTGCTTATTTGAATTGTATTGCAACGGACAACAAAAGCCCCTCAGAAATTGCTTCTACAGACTATGTTACAAGGATGGATTGTCCTGTATTTAACCTAAGACTTCGAGTGATAGGTTACTATTGTATTATCAAGATCACAACATAAGATGTAATGTGATAGGTTGTTGATATGATATTTTGTAATGCATTGTACATTAAAATGCTTTGCATTGTTGAGTTAAACATCAATGAAGAAATGATCGATTTTATGTCAAGATAATAATGTAAGATTTATTTGATACATTATTGTGATGACAAGTTAGTACGGATGATTTTTGATTGCATATTCGAGTAGACACAGGTTTTTAGTAACGGGTATCTACAGGTTTATGTTTCTGGAATTTCTGGAATTTTTCCTTGTTTACATTTCTGGAAAATTCGCGAAATTTGGCTACGGAATGAAGCTTATGTGGTTTAAAATCTGAAAATTCGAATTCACCTTGTGCTGACGTCAGCATGCCTCGCGCTGACGTCATCACGAAGCCCACGAACTGCAAGTTCAGCCCGGCCCATGTGGATTCGAATATATATATATATGGGCTATTACTATTCATTAATTACCAATTACTCGAAATCAACTGTAACAACCGTCTTAGAAATGTAGTAAATAAAATCCACAAATTCTATCTAAGTTCATGACGTGCTTTAGACTTAAGATATGTGCTCATATGAAGGTCAATTTAACCTTAAACCTTGAATTATAAGACCAGTTTATGATTTATTACGATAAAATACTAGATTTCGAGTTGTAAACGATCGTATTTATGAAAGTTCTAGTCCAAAAATGTTCGCAAATAGTCCCTACATTTATTAGGTTTATTTGATATTGGAAAACTATAAATAGATTCTCTTAGTGAGAGAAACTCATTCTTCCATCTTCTTCATCTCACCTCTCTCTCTCTAAAACACATAGTTGCAACCTCCACACACACACAAAAATTTATCTTTTGATTTTGGATTGTTAAACCAAAATTATTTGTACATTTAGCTTCCTTGTGATAATCAAAACATATTTCTAGCATCAAATTTCAGGTAACAACAACAAATTTTGAGTTTTTGATCAAATTAAAAGTGTACTTTTTCAAGTTTATGTTCTTGATGATTTGGTCCAATTTTGATATGAAAAACGTGATAATAGTTAATGGGTTTGTGTCTAAATGTGTTTAACATCATTTTTATGAACAAATTTGGGTCATAACATGCTTTAATCTACAAAACCCATTTTTTAAAATAAGGGAAAACTTGTTGTTGATGTGCCACCCCTTAATCATGTTATAGATGGTCATGAAATCGTTAAAAGTGTTAATGGTTAGTGTTACTATGTATATATGTACTAGTTCGATGTTCTAACAAGTCCCGGAATCGATCTAGATCTTTGTGTGATGATTTAACTCTTGGTTTCAGCCGTGTGGGAGCCTAAAACGATCTCCCTAGGACGATCTTGAGCCCAAGATCGTCCTGGGCAGCCCTTGATTCTTGGTTCTTGCTCGTTCGTTCTTGTGTGATGTTGTGATGTGTTGGTACCGATCCTTTGGATTGGTTTTGCTCAAAACACTTATTAATGAACTAGAAACGATCTCGTATACTTGATCCTTGACTTAGAAGCCAAGACGGTCTTGTGAGATGATCTTGACCTTGGCAGCCAAGACGATCTTGCCTCTGAAACTTTGAAACGATCTTTAGGCACTGGAGGGCTAGGACGATCTTGACCCTAGTTTAGCTAGGACGATCCTGTCATGGGGCAGCTAGGACGATCTTGATGTAGGGCAGGAGAGACGATCTTGAGCTTTAATCAACAAAACGATCTTGGCAAGTCCATGGGACGATCTTGAGTATTCCAAACCCTAGGACGACTTGATTAAATCACAAAACAACATGTACTTGTTCTTTAACACACCAGACATGATTATTTAACATCAACCCAAGATTCATAACATCATAATTCATTCTATTTAAACACTTTAAAAACTACGTACTAACATGAAACTAAGTTATGAATCGATCTAGAACAACGATTATAGTGCAAACCCTAATTGAATACGAATACATGTTCTACCTTGAATTAATAATGTACAAGTTCTATGAATAACTTAATCGAGTTCATAAGGCTAAAGTTCATCATTTAAAGGCACGTACAACTCATCATTACGATAAGTACTTATGTGTAAGTTTAAAGACGTTCATTTCGAGTCTAGTAAAACACTTTTGAGTCAAAACGTTCCAAGATCTTGAAGGGACCAAATCATCAAGGACAACTCAGTGAATAACTAATCACAAGAACTAACACATGTATTCACCTATGCTCAATAACTTGTGATTAGGTTGACGTCAAGACATACTTGGATTCGAATAGATATATCTTACCTATATCTGTGCTCATACTCTGTGCTTGTAGAACTACACTTGTAACAGATCACTTTTAGTCTTCATAGCCCCTTTTTCCATACTTATATTTTGGGGTGAAAGGAATACTATCTATGCTTTTATATATGCCGTAACTGCTTTTACTACTCCATGGCTACATGACTACTTGATACTATTAGCCGGTCCTGTTGAGGATTGTGTGTGCTCGATTGATACTATTAGCCGGTCCTGTTGAGGATTGTTTGTGCTCGATTGATGCTATTAGCCGGTCCAGTTGAGGATTGTGTGTGCTCGATTGATACTTTTGGCCAGTCCTGTTGAGGATTGTGTGTGCTCGTTTACTTATGTGCAAGTTGATCTTTAGCCATTACATACTACTTTACAATTGAATTCTATTGACGGCATAAGACGCTTTCATACAACTTGTTTATATAATCAAACCTACGAACTCACCAACCTTTGTGTTGACACGTTTAAGTATTCCTTTCAGGTAATCAAGCTAATCGTGGCTAGGATTGGTAGCATGGGACTTTTAGCAGACTGCAGGGTAGGTTTTGATGTTTGCATGCTCTGGTTATGCTTGTTGGCAATATGCCTAACCGTTTCCCCTGCGTGGGAACTTATCGTACTTTTATTTGAATGCTTGGTTGAATTTGTGTGAGATGACTTCTATTTTGCTATCTGAATTATGAGATTGACTGTTTATGCTTGAGTTATGCACTCATTTAGTATTCCTATGTAACATCCATGTGCGCGCGTGCTTTATCTTACATCCCGAGTTTTCCGCCTTAGTCGGGGTGTTACAGATTGGTATCAGAGCCAGGTTATAGTGAATTAGGTGGTTTTGCCTAGACTATAACTTAGGAACCGCATGTAGCATGCATGATAGAAATTATGTGTGCATTCAATCTCTATGAAGCTTATTTATATCTGCGATATCCATGCTATTGTATTCATTCATGCGCAGACCTTAGAACCATGCTACCTTGCCGCGTGTACTCATGTTATGGGTATTCGAACTATGAGATGTGATTGAATTTAAATAATGATAATAAGTTAGCGAAATGACGTGTTGTTAGCAAGGAAGTGTGGTGATATATCATCACAGAAAAGCCTGATCAACTTTTCGGGTGTAGTATATTTTCTATGGACTTGATGGCAACATGGATCGTACCTAAGATGGTTGGAGTGTGGTAGCAATCCTTGGATGCTCAATGGGTGTTCGTCGGGTGGAGGGTTAGCCGCTGGTACACCCTGTATACATGCCTTTGCCAATACCTGGAGAGCATATCAGTACCGTGAACCGACCTTGCATTAGATGTACTAGAGGTGTAGAGGGTTAGCCGCTGGTACACCCTGTATACATACACCGCTAGTGCAACGGATGTAGGTGTTAGATCCGGACCGCACTTTGGCTGTCAAAAGTTAATTGGAATTAAAAAATTTAATTAAAGTTGAAATGGTTATGTTATTCACCTCGCAAACTATCCTTCATGAATTGAGTATCTTATTGTAATGTTACTTTGTGCTGCATGATTGATGTGATGATAATGCTCACCTTCAAATGTAATACTTGATTTCTTGAGCTACATGCGTTAATGAAAATATAAGTGTATAGGATTCTAGAAAACTAACACGAGTGTGTTTGAGAGTGCGTAAATGACGTCACGAACGACTATTTCCTCATTCTAACGCCGATCCCGTCTTTTCCTAATATAGGAAAATGGTGCAAACAAGACCAAACCCGAATGTCGAAGCTCAAGAAAATGGTGTTGGTCGTGGTAATCCTGGAGGTGGTCGTGGCAACCCGAGAGGAGGTTGTGGGGTTCAACAAGGAAGAGGCCGTGGTAGAGGTCGTGGTGGCCGTGGTGATGGCATGGGCTATGGTGAGAACCCTGATTTGGCAACTATCATTGCTGAACAGTTGGCAGCTTCAATGCCTACTATCATCCAACAAGTGGCTGCTGCAATGGGTACTGTCCTGAATCAGAACCGAAAAGCACCTGAAGTTGAAGCTGAACCTGTAAGAGTTGCACCGCAACAAGTGAATCAGGAACCAAAGAACTTTGATCCCGAAGTGGAGTTTATTGATGATGGTGTATATGTGGGCCCTGAACCCAGAAGATTTCCTAGAAATGATGAGTATGCTGTGGAGAGAAGAGGTTGCAGTTACACCGAGTTTAAGAAGTGTGGTCCACCAGATTACAATGGGAGAGAAGGAGCTAGTGTGTTTATGAAATGGTTGAAGAAACTGGAAGCAGTCATGGACATAAGTGAATGTCCATCTCATCAGAGAGTAAGATTCACTGGAGGTTCATTCACCGAAGATGCACTGTCTTGGTGGAACACTTTGTTAAGAGCCCGTGGGAGAACTACTACTTTCGAAACCCCATGGGATCAGTTTAAAGAGATGACGAAGAACCGCTTTTGTCCACTGAATGAGATGCAGAAGATTGAGCAGGTGTTTTGGCACCACACCATGGCGGGATCCGGTCATGCAGAGTATACTAGCAAGTTTCAAGAGTTAGCTAGATTGGTACCTCACTTGGTGACTTCTGAGTCCAATTTGATTGAGAGATACATCTATGGTCTCATTCCTCCTTACTCGATTGAAGAAGCTATTCGCAGAGCCAGTGCTATGACTGACGACTTGGTTAGGGCTGGAACATTGTCAAAGTCTGCGGAGAAGAAGAGAGACTTTGGTGAAGCTAGCAAGAGGAGAGATTTCAGAACTGATAAGAGAGTCAGAGTTGGGAAAGTGTTTGCAGCAGTTGAGCCAGGGCAAAAGGCGTATGTTGGCCAATTTCCCCAGTGTACTACTTGTACTTATCATCATTAAACAGCAGTGCCATGTCGATTATGTCAAAATTGTCAGAAGTTTGGGCATTTGGCTAGAGACTGCAGGGTTGCCAGAGCTCCAGCAGCACCACTGAATGTCGCTCCAAGAAACTTCAGAACTCCTCTAGCTAATCAGAGAGTCTGTTATGAGTGTGGCAGCACTGATCACTACCTCAATGCTTGCCCAAGAGTTGTTAGGCGACCCGCTCCAGCCGCAGCCAATCAGAATCCTTTACAGATTGCAGCACCTAATCCTCCCAGAGTTAACCAAGCCCAGCAGGCCAAGGGCCGAGTCTTTGCCTTGAATGCTATAGAAGCTGCTAATGACCCAAACGTTGTCACGGGTACATTTCTCTTAAACAATCATCTAGCTACTGTGTTATTTGATTCGGGTGCCGACTACAGCTTTATCTCCACTAACTTTGTGTGCACTATTAACGTGAAACCCATTCGTACCCATGTTTGCTATGAAATAGAGGTAGCTAGTGGTGGAATCTCTAAACTTGACCAAATTGTGCCTAAATGGGTGTTAACACTAGATACTCATTCATATTATATAGATCTAATCCCATTCGAAATGGGTAGTTTTGATGTAATAGTGGGGATGGATTGGTTATCCCTGGTAGATGCAACCATCATATGTCATGCAAAAATCCTTAGAATTCCCTTGAGTGGGGGAGATGTACTAGAAATCCAAGGTGAACGACCCGAGTCTCACAAACAAAACCTAATGAGCGCGACAACGGAAGCAACTAGACTAACCGATATCCCAATAGTTCGTGAATTTCCCGATGTATTTCCTGACGATGTTCAAGGATTTCCTCCATCTCGACAAGTAGAATTCCGAATTGATCTCGTACCCGATGCAACCCCAGTAGCAAAGGCACCCTACCGTTTAGCTCCTTCTGAGATGCAAGAACTCGCGGCACAGTTACGAGAGCTACAAGACAAGGGTTTCATTCGGCCAAGTTCATCACCATGGGGTGCACCGATACTGTTTGTAAAAAAGAAGGACAGATCTTTTCTCATGTGCATTGATTATCGGGAGCTCAACAAGTTGACCGTTAAGAATCGATATCTTTTACCGCGCATTGATGATTTGTTTGATCAGTTGCAAGGCGCAAAGTATTTCTCAAAGATCGATCTTCGTTCAGGCTACCATCAGTTAAGGGTTCGCGAAGAAGATGTGCCAAAGACAGCATTTAGCACGAGATATGGACACTTTGAGTTCTTGGTGATGCCATTTGGTTTAACGAATGCGCCTGCCGTTTTCATGGACTTGATGAACCGCGTATGTGAGCCCTACTTAGATCAGTCCATCATTGTTTTCATTGACGATATTCTCATCTACTCAAAGACTAAGAAAGAGCATGAAGTTCACCTGAGAGAAGCTTTAGAAATTCTGAGAGCTGAAAAGTTGTACGGAAAATTCTCAAAATGTGAATTTTGGTTAGAAGAAGTGAAGTTTTTGGGACACGTAGTTGACAAGGATGGAATAAAGGTTGATCCCAGTAAGATAGAAGTAGTAGAGAAGTGGAGAAGGCCGGAAACACCGACAGAGATCAGACAGTTCCTCGGATTAGCAGGCTACTACCGACGATTTATCGAGAACTTCTCAAAGATCGCACAACCTCTTACATTATTGACGCACAAAGATAGAAGTTTCGAATGGGGAGAGAAACAGGAAGAAGCTTTTAGAATTTTGAAGGAGAAGTTATGTAATGCACCAGTCTTAAGTCTCCCAGAAGGAAACGATAATTTTATCGTTTATTGTGACGCGTCGGGTCAAGGCTTAAGATGTGTGCTGATGCAGCGAGGCAAGGTCATTGCATATGCCTCACGTCAACTGAAGATTCACGAAAAGAATTACACGACTCACGATTTGGAGTTGGGAGCTATCGTTTTCGCACTCAAATGTTGGAGACACTATCTGTATGGGACAAAGAGTGTAATATACACGGATCATAAGAGCCTTCAGCATATCTTCACCCAGAAAGACCTTAATATGCGCCAGAGACGATGGTTATAGTTGTTTAGCGATTACGATTTTGAGATTCGATATCATCCCGGAAAGGCAAATGTAGTAGCAGACGCCTTGAGTAGGAAAGAGAGAGTCAGACCAAGACGAATTAGAGCCATGAGCATTACCGTGCACAACAGTCTGAAAGATAGAGTGATTGGGGCACAAGTAGAAGCAAACAAGAAGGAGAATGTTGATAGGGAAGGATTGGGAGGTATGATAGAACGGTTTACTCAAAGAGATGATGGAGGACTGTACTTTTGTGATCGGTTGTGGATACCACTATATGGAGGACTAAGGAAACTGATAATGGATGAAGCGCACAAAGCAGGATACTCTATACACCCGGGGATAGATAAGATGTATCAAGACTTGCGAGATTTATTTTGGAGGCCAGGAATGAAGAACGATGTGGCGGTCTACGTGAGCAAGTGTCTAACGTGCTTAAAGGTTACCGCAGAACATAAGAAGCCAGGAGGACTGTTAACACAACCAGAGCTTCCCAGTTGGAAGTGGGAAAGGATTACTATGGATTTTGTCACGAAGTTACCAAGAACAAGTAGTGGTAAAGATGCTATATGGGTGGTGGTAGATCAACTGACCAAGTCAGCGCATTTCATACCTATACGTGAAGATTACTCTATGGAGCAGTATGCGCGTCTGTATCTTAAAGAGATTGTAGCTAAACACGGCGTCCCTGTATCAATCATTAGTGATAGGGATAGTCGATTTACCTCAGGATTTTGGAGATCGTTACAACGAGCTTAGGGAACGCGAATCGATATGAGCACAGCCTACCATCCACAGTCAGACGGACAGAGTGAGAGAACGATTCAGACACTAGAAGACATGCTAAGAGCTTGTGTCATAGACTTCGGAGGAAGTTGGGATACTCACCTTCCATTAGTCGAATTCTCGTATAATAACAGCTATCACACAAGTATTGGGTGTCCGCCTTATGAGGTCTTGTATGGAAGGAAATGTCGATCCCCGCTTGCATGGCACGAAGTGGGAGACATGCAACTAACAGGTCCAGAGATCATCCTCGAAACTACCGATAGAGTTGCTCAAATCAAGGAGAATCTTCTAAAAGCAAGAGACAGACAAAAGAAATATGCAGACAACCGAAGGAAACCTTTAGAGTTTCAGGTTGGTGATCGAGTGATGCTTAAGGTTTTGCGTTGGAAGGGCGTAGTCAGATTCATTAAGAGAGGAAAACTAGCTCCAAGATATGTTGGACCGTTTGAGATCATAGAACGCATTGGTGCAGTAGCTTACCATTTGAAACTTCCCCAAGAGTTGAGTAACGTACACGATGTCTTCCACGTATCAAACCTCAAGAAGTGTCTAGCCGACGAAACAACATATGTTCCTTTGGACGAGTTACGAGTAGATAGTAACCTAAGCTTCAAGGAAAAACCCGTTGAAATTTTGGAATGAGAAGTCAAAAAGCTCAAGAGACATAAGTATACCATTGTGAAGGTTCGTTGGAACTCCTGTAGAGGCCTAGAATTCACTTGGGAACGAGAAGATCAAATGAAGCTTAAGTACCCACACCTATTCACTTAACTTAATATCACATTCCAATAAGTAGGCTTAAGGATTTAGTTTCTAACCTGGTACTTGACGTTTGCTATATGGTATGATACTTGAAACTCAATGTGAAGCATGCTACTTGTTACTTCTAGTGTAGTTACATACTTAGAACTAAACGTGCAACTTGATGCTTATCAACTTGGTGTGCAATCGAAACATGAAACATGACGTGTAATTCGAATTTCGGGACGCAATTCCTTTAAGTGGGGGGAGAATGTAACAACCGTCTTAGAAATGTAGTAAATAAAATCCACAAATTCTATCTAAGTTCATGACGTGCTTTAGACTTAAGATATGTGCTCACATGAAGGTCAATTTAACCTTAAACCTTGAATTATAAGACGACTTTATGATTTATTACGATAAAATACTAGATTTCGAGTTGTAAACGATCGTATTTATGAAAGTTCTAGTCCAAAAATGTTCGCAAATAGTCCCTACATTTATTAGGTTTATTTAATATTGGAAAACTATAAATAGATTCTCTTAGTGAGAGAAACTCATTCTTCCATCTTCTTCATCTCACCTCTCTCTCTCTAAAACACATAGTTGCAGCCTCCACACACACACAAAAATTTATCTTTTGATTTTGGATTGTTAAACCAAAATTATTTGTACATTTAGCTTCCTTGTGATAATCAAAACATATTTCTAGCATCAAATTTCCGGTAACAACAACAAATTTTGAGTTTTTGATCAAATTAAAAGTGTACTTTTTCAAGTTTATGTTCTTGATGATTTGGTCCAATTTGATATGAAAAACGTGATAATAGTTAATGGGTTTGTGTCTAAATGTGTTTAACATCATTTTTATGAACAAATTTGGGTACAAAACCCATTTTTGAAAATAAGGGAAAACTTGTTCTTGATGTGCCACCCCTTAATCATGTTATAGATGGTCATGAAATCGTTAAAAGTGTTAATGGTTAGTGTTACTATGTATATATGTACTAGTTCGATGTTCTAACAAGTCCCGGAATCGATCTAGATCTTTGTGTGATGATTTAACTCTTGGTTTCAGCCGTGTGGGAGCCTAAAACGATCTCCCTAGGACGATCTTGAGCCCAAGATCGTCCTGGGCAGCCCTTGATTCTTGGTTCTTTCTCGTTCGTTCTTGTGTGATGTTGTGATGTGTTGGTACGTAATAGGTAACCGATCCTTTGGATTGGTTTTGCTCAAAACACTTATTAATGAACTAGAAACGATCACGTATACTTGATCCTTGACTTGGAAGCCAGGACGATCTTGTGAGACGATCTTGACCTTGGCCGCCAAGACGATCTTGCCTCTGAAACTTTGAAACGATCTTGAGGCACTGGAAGGCTAGGACGATCTTGACCCTAGTTCAGCTAGGACGATCCTGTCATGGGGCAGCTAGGACGATCTTGATGTAGGGCAGGAGAGACGATCTTGAGCTTTAATAAACAAAACGATCTTGGCAAGTCCATGGGACGATCTTGAGTATTCCAAACCCTAGGACGACTTGATTAAATCACAAAACAACATGTACTTGTTCTTTAACACACCAGACATGATTATTTAACATCAACCCAAGATTCATAACATCATAATTCATTCTATTTAAACACTTTAAAAACTACGTACTAACATGAAACTAAGTTATGAATCGATCTAGAACAACGATTATAGTGCAAACCCTAATTGAATACGAAGACATGTTCTACCTTGAATTAATAATGTACAAGTTCTATGAATAACTTAATCGAGTTCATAAGGCTAAAGTTCATCATTTAAAGGCACATACAACTCATTATTACGATAAGTACTTATGTGTGAGTTCAAAGACGTTCATTTCGAGTCTTGTAAAACACTTTTGAGTCAAAACGTTCCAAGATCTTACCATGTATTCATCAAGTCAGTGAATAATTAATCACAAGAACAACTCAGTGAATAATTAATCACAAGAACTAACACATGTATTCACCTATGCTCAATAACTTGTGATTAGGTTGACGTCAAGACATACTTGGATTCGAATAGATATATCTTACCTATATCTGTGCTCATACTCTGTGCTTGTAGAACTACACTTGTAACAGATCACTGTTAGTTTTCGTAGCCCCTTTTTCCATACTTATATTTTGGGGTGAAAGGAATACTATCTATGCTTTTATATATGCCGTAACTGCTTTTACTACTCCATGGCTATATGACTACTTGATACTATTAGCCGGTCCTGTTGAGGATTGTGTGTGCTCGATTGATACTATTAGCCGGTCCTGTTGAGGATTGTGTGTGCTCGATTGATGCTATTAGCCGGTCCAGTTGAGGATTGTGTGTGCTCGATTGATACTTTTGGCCAGTCCTGTTGAGGATTGTGTGTGCTCGTTTACTTATGTGCAAGTTGATCTTTAGCCATTACATACTACTTTACAATTGAATTCTATTGACGGCATAAGACGCTTTCATACAACTTGTTTATATAATCAAACCTACGAACTCACCAACCTTTGTGTTGACACGTTTAAGTATTCCTTTTAGGTAATCAAGCTAATCGTGGCTAGGATTGGTAGCATGGGACTCTTAGCAGACTGCAGGCTAGGTTTTGATGTTTGCATGCTCTGGTTATGCTTGTTGGCAATATGCCTAACCGTTTCCCCTGCGTGGGAACTTATCGTACTTTTATTTGAATGCTTGGTTGAATTTATGTGAGATAACTTCTATTTTGTTATCTAAATTATGAGATTGACTGTTTATGCTTGAGTTATGCACTCATTTAGTATTCCTATATAACATCCATGTGCGCGTGTGCTTTATCTTACATCCCGAGTTTTCCGCCTTAGTCGGGGTGTTACATTAACCCTAAGTAAATCACACGAACTTCGTCTCCTTCGTGCTACTATTCATTCGCACTTCTTTCGATCGATTTCATCCTTTTTCTTGATTATTATCCAGATTTGTTGGTAATTTCATAATCTAGGATAGTGAATTGATGTTTTAACTACAAAACTTATACGATTTAAGTCATTATAATGCCCGATTTTCGATTTTTATATCTACGTCACGTCCAGTTGCTCCTGTTCAAGTGTAGCTGAGTCGTTTATTTTCAGAGAAGAAGATGTTGGAGATGAGGGTTACAGCTTTGGAGAGTCAGCTAAAGCTCCAAGCTGCTAAGCATCAGGAAGAGATGGACACGATGACTGCTCTTGTTCATTCTCTTGGTTCTAGACTTGACCAATTCTTGGCTCAAGGGGGAGATAAGAGTGGTTGTAAGAATGATGAGCTAGCAAGGAAGTCAAGAGATGATGATCATGAAGATCAAGATCCAGCTCAAGGTCCTAATCAAGCACAACCATCAGTTGGTGAGCCAGAGAATCAAGGTCAAGATCGAGATGCTGCTGGTGATGTTATGGATACAGAGACTACAGATATTCAGGGGGAGTCATCAAGACAAAGAGAGTCAGAGATTGCTGGTACAGCTGGTGCTAGTACTTCTAGGACTCAAGATAAAGGCAAAGCTGTGTTGACCGCTCCAGATGCAGATCCTGATGATCCAGATAACAATGATGATGGGGAAGATTCCAATTCAGGTAACTCCGATTCTAATTTTGATAGAATAGAAAGGGAGATAGTGAATGATCCTCACAATCATTTAGAAAAAGAAAATCTTAGCAAAGGAAAATCTACTCAGGATAGTGAGTCAACTAAGACTGATTCTACTACCAATGCCTCTATAGAGTGAGATTTGCACCCTTTAAGTGTGCATGGACTAGAAAAGAGATTGGGATATGATCCACAAGCTCATATGAGAGCTAGAGCAGAGATTATGGATTATGATGATTATTATGATCCAGGATCACTTAGGGATCAAATGAAAGAACAGTCAGGGTTAACTCATACATCTTCAGAGTCAGAGTCAGATTCGGATGAACCTTAGTGCTAATGATTTTTGTTTTTGTTTTTGTAATAATTATAAGATAAATATGAATGTATGTGTTACATTATATTTATGATATAATATTATTGTTGTAAGTTAAAATAGATAAAGATTATAAGATAAATATTAATGTAATTGTTACATTATATTTATGATATAGTATTATTTATTTTTTGTTATGTATTTATACTATTTTATTATGTCTTGACTTATGATTTTATGTTCTTTATCTTTGTATATGTAAATCGTTTGAATTGCAGATAAGCTTCAAAGGATAGGTGCATTGGACGATCTTGATGCTGAAGAAGATCTAGAAAGTATCGATGATGAAGATTTGGAAAAAGGAGAGTTCATTACTTTAGAAGCTGACAGAAGAAGGTTGCTTGAGACACCTTATGACTTTGATCGTGTCTTTAATGAAGATGAAGTCATTCAAGTTGAACCAATAGTTGAAGTAGAACATCTCAATCTCAATCCAATCAGAGATAGTCCAGATGAACCTAAAAATGCTGCAAGGTTGAGATTTGCTGTATATGCAAACATAGTTGATGAAGGACATGATAATCTTTTTGATCTATTCTGGAATATAGATGCTACACGAGAGGTTGACCTTGGAAGATTTAATATACCTCCGGTGCAGCAAGATCATGAGTTTATTATTAATAGACTAATTCCAGGTTATAGAGGACATACTGGTTTGATGATACGTGATGCGTATAAACCATCAATGTTTTGGGAATATGTCTCAGACAAGGATGCACCCAAATACTTCTCAGTGATACAAAGTTGGTTCTATGATCACAGAATCAAATTGTTTATTATCAAGAGAAAGGAGGGTTGCCAGTATATGTCAATAAGTCAACGACACTTCCACTCTCTCAGTGATTCAAACATGAAGATTTGGGAAGACGCTGGTTCGTTAATCTTCAGAGCAATGGACTTGTAGATTTCTACTGGAATAGATTCAGAGATGAAAGAATTAAGTATTTTAGTGCTAGAGGTCTGAAGCCAGAAGAAAGGTTGATAAAGCCAACACCTTTGAAGAAGATTAAGAATCCAGATGGCACATTTCGGTTGGTTCAGAAAAGAATTAAATGTGTTAAGAAGATTCCTGCTATCAGATGGGATCAAGATATGCTGACAGAGATGACATTTTGGCAGATAGATATCAAGTCAGGCGAAGCATAGATGTTTGTTGATGATTCAAAGAAACAGATGTTGCTACGCATGTATGATCCGATGCAGATTGTCAACTTGTCAAGAGGTGATCAAAGAAGACTTTTGGATACACCTTGCTCAGCTGTGGACTTTTGGAGAGTAGAGGAAAGGCGCTATTGCAACATTGTTGCTCATTGTTTACAAGAAAGAATTCATGCGAATAGCACCAGACTGTTGTTTAATGGATAGCTTTGAAGTTCAAGTTTTGAAGACTTTAAAGAGATCTAGTTGCAATCGTCAAGGGGGAGTCCGTAGATGCAGATTCGTTGTGACAATCGCAACATAGATTTGATTATCGTTTATGTTTTTAGGAACTTGTGTGTAATCATTTAAATAAGAACTTGTGTTGATATTTAATGATTACGTTTGAACTTCAATATTATATATGTTTATGTTTTGTATTGTGTTTGTGTGTTATATATTGTTTTGCAGGTACAAGAACATAGAATCAAGGTTTATAAGTGTTGTAGAACACTTAAACGATAATTGGACGTTATGTATGAGTCAAACGAAGTCAAACAAAGAGTCAAAGGCACGTCCCTCGTGCTGACGTCAGCACAAGGTGAATTGACTTATTGTTAATTCTGGCCTAATTACGTGATTAAGGCCGAAGCCCACACAACCCAATACGTAACTAGTATAAATACAAGACCTAATCTACGAAATTAGGGGAATGATTGACGAATTCTTGATAGTTATTCACGAATTTATGATCTAAGGTTATTTGTTCCTTCGTGTGTTCTTCTACACGAACTACAAGCCTTGTGCATCTCCTTGGGTTAATTAATTACTTATTACATAACAAAAGGCAATAGCAATCTAGTTATCTGAAGAGGATTCCGCACTCTTGACATAACGAATCGCATCTTATTACGATCCACACAACAATAGGGCACCTTACACTATCTTTCATTAGATAGTGAGGGTATTTTAAGTGATGATGTTTTCGTGCAAATAGGATGAAGGGAGTAAGTCGAAAAGTGAGAGGTTAAGGTGATATGTTGAGAGAAAAGGGTTAAAAGAAATGATACCCTTCCCAAAATTCTCAAATCTCCGAGTAAAACACATTTCTATCGGATGTCATTTGTTGATATCTCGATATTGAAGAAGTCTTCATGGACCCAGTGAAGCGATGCACATCTTTACCTAACCACTCAAGTGTTTCTTAACAAATACTTGTTTTAATTCTCACGGAGATGTTCACATTTCTATTGACTCTTCATTTGGAAGATGTTGATATTGAAAAAAGCCGACACTCTGCTCCGGTCCCCGACTTCATTTGATCACTTTGTGTCTAGAGCTATCTTGATTGGTCATTAATTTGATCGATATTCATTTCTTTAGAACACATTCGAGTCATATCTTTGTGATATTATTGTTTATCTTTGTGATATAGCCGGAACATTTGTAGTGATATCTTCATTGATATACCACGATGATCAAATGGAAATCCTACCAATGCTAACATTTTTTTTCCAACATTGAAAGTAGGTCTCATAATTACATTTATGTGATTATTGAGTTAACGAGAAGTCTAATGTGACCTCGGTTTTCCCTAAAAGTCTTTAAGGATAATAGATTGTGATTATCGAACGCTTCGGCTGTACTAACCATGATTTATATTCTTTGAAGCAATCTCGTGGTTGCAAAGCCTCAGACCAAACTATGTTAGAGACTTGCTTTGTGCATAACTCAATGATACATAGGAAATCCGAAAAATGTTATACATTTCTATCGGTCATTTCATTAATCCTTTCGATTTTTGAACATGCTAACGGATCATTCTTATCCGGTTTCATTTCTCAACGCACAAACACAAAAAACACCAACACCATGCTATAACGTTTGTACCAACAACTTCAACCTTACATTTTAGTCACCTCTAGGATTCCTTGGGTTGGGCTAATGGTTTGGGTTGATGTTTTGGTGGTCGACATTTCTCCATGTGCATAAAATCTAACTTTGGGTCGTGTTATTTCTTTTGACATTTTATCAATCAATGTTTGCATAATGACATTGGTTCCCAACTATGTTATTATGAGGGGGAGAAAATACTATGATTGATTAAGAAAGAAATAAGAATGATTGATAAGGACAACAAGGAGAAAAGTTTGTGTTTGGATGTTTCAAGAGGTTTAGGTTTATTAAAGTTTGTGTTTGGTTGTTTCAAAAGGTTTAGGTTTTGTTTCAAAGATAAGAATGAGACCATAGATGAAAGGATATTCACTCAAGATGGTACATAAGTTCAAAGGTGCTCCAAAAATGTTTATACTCACGAGTTAAGGGGGAACATGATTACTTCATAAGAGACTTATCCAAACTTCATTCAATTGCTTACTCTCCAAAGTGTTTAAAGATGATATGACAAAAATCAAGCATCAAAAAGTTGAAAAATTGGTTAGAAGGTTCAAGTCAAAAAAGTAAAGCTTCAAAAGAGTCTTCATCAACACAGTTTATTCAAGATCTTCAAGTCATACAACAACACTTTATCAAGAAGATCCAATGCATACATCAAGGGGGAGAGTAATTATTCATGAAACTTAATTTCAAGAAGATGAAATTCACTCAAGAATCAAAGAATCAAGAATCAAGAATCGAAGATTGAAAAATCAAAGACAAGTTCATATCTTTCGCATCTCCAAAGACAACTCTGATTCATGATTCAACAATCCTCAAAGATTCAAGACACACACACACTTGTTATTCTCTGTTCAAAAAGAACATTGAGAATCACCACATGATTTAACTTCAAGAAGTCCAAGACCAAGACTGAATCAAGTTCTCCAAAGACAAAAGAGAAAGCTTTGAAGATTTGTTTCAACACACCAATTGTCTACACCACCGGGCTCATCAAATTCATTCCTACAAGACAAGATAAAACGTACTTCATTCATTACAATATATCACAAAGGGGGAGAATGTTAGAAATCCAAAATAGTGATAAACTGTAATTTAGATTAGAGGTCTTTCTTGTTGTTAAGTCATAGGTACATGATTACTAAGGTTGAGGGGCTAATTGTGATAATTAGCATAATTGTGTAGTTAGTCTATAAATACCCCTCATGCCTTAGTAATCATAACTTTGAACATATACACAATCATTGTAACCTTCACCATTCTCATTAATTCCAATCAGCCAACTTTCCTTTACACACACACTCTCTCTCAAAACACACACAAACACCAAGTACACACACTCACCAAAAACCGCCATTGATGAAGTGAATTCGGTAGTGAAATCGTGTAATAACAATTCAACTCAGGGTTAGGTTATGTCAATCCTGAACATTTGCTCAAAGCACAAGAAGAGGTTCCCTCACTATATAAAGAATCTCATATGAAAAGTGGGATGACTGATCAATTTGTGAGACCGAGTCATGGTGATGTTGAGGCAGATGATTTTCTAAAGAAGGGTGCACATGTTTACTTCAATTATGAAATAATTGATGAGTCATTTGATTTTTTAACTCACCCTGTGTGTCAAAGCAATAAAGATAATCATGAGGTAGAGGTTCCTGATTAACGAAAAACCTTTGGATGATACAACTTCATTTCCAAAACCTGAAATTGTCAGACCTTATATACCACAAAGTGTTTTGTAAAAAGAAATTGAAGATTTGAAAAAGTTTCTTGATGAAAAACATGCACTGATAGAAAATCTGAAGGCTCAAAATCACCGTGATAACAAAAGAAACCCATCCAAGACAAATACCTCAATTTGTGACCAACTGGGGTGCTTTATATGTGAAATTGTGAATGAAACTGAGCAAACCAATATTCTCAAAACATTAAAACTTCAAATCAGTCTACTTGTTCAATCTGTGAAATTTTGAATGCATCTGTACAAACTGATCTTGAAGTTGTGCATGTTTCTGTTCAAACTGACTGTGCTCAAGATGAATACGATGATGTTTCTGTTAATCCATATGATATTTATTTTGATACATCCATTCCTAAGTTTTCAGAAGACACTCAAACTTACTTGAATGAATTTAATGATGCAATCAAAAAGTTTGAAAAGGAAAATGATCAACGACTAAAAGTGGTTGAGGAACTAAATAAAGTCAAAGTGGAACTAACTTTGACAAAATTGAAACTTCAATAATTTTGGACAAAGAAAAAGCATTACAATCATTTAAGCAAAGTTCATGTCTGACAAATGTGACTAAATCGAGTGTGAAATTGGAAACAGAATCTCAGCTGTTCAATGATTTTATGAATGGAAATCAAAAATTTAATCCTGACTTTGAAAAAATCTTTGAGAAAAAGGAAAACAAACTTGAATTTGCTGAGATAAAGAATCCAAAATCATACTCTTCAGCACATACCCAACAAGGTAAGAAGATAAGACCGAAATTCACAAAAGCTTTTCATGCAGTCAAGACCACTGGTGACTCAAAACCTACTAAAGTTAAAACGGAAACTAAGTCACCAAAAGAAGTGAAACCTCACTAGATTTCAAAGAAGGTGCAGAATGAATTACTAGGCCGCACACAACCAAAGACTCAGAAAACATCTAGTGTTCCTAGGAAGTCTCAAACGACCTCTAAGTCCACCTTAAAGGTAGTTAGAGACACAAACTCAGGGATTACTAAATATAAAGATCAGTATGGTTGGTTGTCACCTAATAATATTAAGAAAGGTCAAATGAGCAATGAAACCATCAAGAAGAATCCTGGCAAGAACTTAAAGTCAAATTTGTTTTCTAATTTAAAGAATGTTCATGTTTCAGGTGACGTGTGCTTAACTAGTAACAGTAAATGGATTCCCAAAGATAGATTTTTACATGCTTCTAGAAAAATCAAGCTTGATGGCATTTCAACTCAAATCAAACAAGTGTGGATTGTTCGTAGATCAAAATCAATAAATAGTGCTAATACATCTAGAACTACTCATGCTTGTATCAAAACTTGTGTTTAATCTGTGTTTCTATCTAAACTTGTATATCGTATGTCACATTTGAACAATTATGTGTGTTTGTTTGTTATCTTTGAATAAATTTATGTTTGTGTGCTCTTGTTTGTTTAGTTTATGCATATGTGTATTTGCATTTTATCCCTCTCACCCGCAAGGACCCAGTATATGTGGGGACCTTAACATCATAACTTGTTTTTACAGGAATATCTGATTTGTGTATGGTATGTTGACTCGGGATGTTCTCGTCACATGACTGGAAATAAGTCATTACTCACCAACTTTGTTGAGAAGTTTATGGGAACGGTCAGATTTGGAAATGATCATATTGCCCCTATTCTTGGTTATGGGGACATTGTCAATAATGGAACTACTATCAAGGGAGTTTCCTATGTTGAAGGATTAGGTCACAATCTTTTTAGTGTTGGACAATTATGAGACAATGATCTTCAAGTGCTTTTCAAAAGATACGAATGCAAAGTTCAAACCGCAGAGGGGGTAGATATTCTCACTTGAACAAGGGACAATAATTTGTTCACCGTTGATCTTAATAATGTTCCAAATCTGGATTCTGACATTTGCCTTCTTTCGAAAGCCTCTGCACAAAATTCATGGTTATGGCATCGTCGTTTGTCTCATCTTCACTTTCAAACAATCAATGCTTTAGTGGACAAACAGCTTGTTGAAGGTCTTCCTGATTACAAGTACGAATGTGAACATGTTTGTCTGGCTTGTGCTATTGGCAAGATGAAGAAGGCATCTCACAAACCACAGAAACATCTGAGTACCGAAGGTCCTTTTAATCTTTTGCATATGGATTTTTGTGGACCAATGAAAGTTAAAAACATTCATGGAAAGAGATACATTCTTGTGATTGTTGATGATTTTTCTCGTTACACTTGGGTTTTCTTTCTTCGTGCCAAAAGTGATGCTCCAAAAGAAATCATTGATTTCATCAAACAAACCCAAGTCAATCTTCAATCCTCAGTTCGAATTGTTCGTTCCGACAATGGCACAGAATTCAAGAATTCAACAATTGATTCTTTCTTTAAATCATTAGGCATTACTCATCAATTCTCTGCCACAAGAACACCTCAAAAAAATGGAGTAGTTGAACGTCGAAATCGAACTCTTGTTGAAGCAGCTAGAACAATGCTTGCCTATTCAAAGCTGCCTCCAAATCTTTGGGTTGAAGCTGTAGCTACTGCTTGTTTTACTCAGAACAGGTCCATTATCAACAAGAGATTTGACAAAACTCCATATGAGGTGATCAATAAAATAAAACCCAATGTGAACTTCTTACACATTTTTGGATGTGTTTGTTATGTTCTCAATGATCGAGACAATTTGGGTAAGTTTGAACCAAAAGGTGATGAGGCATACTTTATTGGTTACTCAAGAGAATCGATTGCATATCGTGTGTACAATCGTCGGACGAAAAAGATAGTTGAGAGTATGAATGTTCGATTTGATGAACTCTCTGGGATGGTTCTTGAACAAAACAGTTCAAGACCCGAACTTAATCAACCACAAGCTTCCGCAACAACCATCGCTTCAAATATCAAATCTCAATTCAGTACTCCGACCACAGAGGATTTGGATATTTTGTTTGAAGAATTCTACTATGATCATCCAAGAGTACCCGATTTAGATACAAATACAGTTTCCAGTACCATGAATACTTCTTCAGCACCAAATGGAGATGATGAGTCATCACCATCACTCAATTTAGATATATCTTCTCCGTCATCTGATTCTCCTCTTCATACTACCACTTCTGAGTTACAAGGTCTACATATTCATATTTCTTAAGTGACAAATCCTGTTACTAATCCAGAAGTTTATAACACTGAAGACTTTGTTGAACCACAGGAAACTTCATTTGAGCAAGTAACTGCACAACATACTCCAACGTTCATTGATACTGAGGATTTAAATGATCCACAAGAACCTCTTCCTCATTCAACCAAATGGACTAGATCTCATCCGATTTCTCAGATAATTGGCAATCCAGACTCAGGAATACAGACAAGATCTGCGTCTGTAAATGAATGTCTGTTTGTGAATTTCCTGAGTATAGTTGAGCCAAAAAACAGTGAATGAAGCACACGGTAGTCTAGATTGGGTGAAAGCTATGCAGGAAGAACTCAATCAATTTGAGAGGCTTCAAGTGTGGAGATTGGTTCCGAATCCTTACAGGAACAAAGAACCAATTAAAACCAAGTGGATCTTCAAGAACAAAAAGGATGAAAACAGAGTTGTTGTACGAAACAAAGCACGTTTGGTTGCAAAGAGATATTGTCAACAATATGGCATAAATTATGATGAGACGTTTGCCCCGGCATGTTGCACGAATCGAAGCAATACGTATGTTTCTTGCCTATGCTGCTTACAAGATGTAACACCCATCGTTTAAAAACCTGGATTTTGAAAAACTTTGCCAAACGGCGTTTAAAATGTAGCGGAATAGATCACTTTAAAAATTGCCCCATCCGTAACGGATGGTACCTTTCATAAATGGTGTTACTAATGTGCATCATCAAAACAATAAAAGTAAAATCCAAGTTATGGCACCAACATAAATGCCATCATTATTTCATGCATCATAAATCATAAATAAAGTAGCCAAACAATGGCTAAGAGGTGAAGTCTAAGCATTCAATGTCTAATGTTAATCTTCTTTATTACTTCTACCCATCTCACCGAGCTAATCTTTTCCTAGCTCAAGCTTGCTTATCCTGAAGGCACAACATTTTCAAAAGAGCAAGTGTTAGCTAATAAATTAGCTAAGTAAGATAACATGATTTGAAAACATTTACCATTTCATAATATATTAACAAAAAAACGTGTCATAGGAGTTAATATCACATACATAGCATATAACACAATAGGGTCATCATATACCTAATGTGCCTAACTTTTCTTTCATATCTTTCTTTCATTACTTTATATCTTTGCCTAGACATAGGATAAGTGACTTATGTCACTTACATAGGGATGTGGGGTTGTGTGTAGGCGGTCATAGACCATACATGGAGTCCTCACACCCGACATGATGGGTAAACCATAAGGTGGTCCATCGGCGTCGTTAAGGAAAAACAATGTCTATCCAACTGAATAAATCGTTTATGCCTTTACGCATTGGTGGTTAGTTACTCCACCCGAAATATTCAAACATAACTATGCCACGGGAGGTATCATGATTCCCAAACCACGTGACCACGTACGCACTAGCTCCTTGGAACTAGCACGGGTTAAGCTTAACACAAGACTGTACATATGCTCGAGACTTATTAATTATATTAGCTTAGGCTAACTTTCACCTAAACTAATCACATAAAATCATCTTTACTTTAGGGCCCTTAAACGTGCACGTGACATGGCAATCCTATTCATATGTCTAGTGACTAGGTGTTCAAGCCATGCAAACATTCATATAATCATAGCATTAAATCATTTCATATCACATGCATATCATCATACCGTTAAAACATACATAACTTACTATTAATCATCAATGGTAATTATACATATCCCATGAGAACCTCCCATATAATCCCATAATCATAAAAACATGCAATTTTATTTATTTGGGGGATTTAACTTATAAAAACTATGTTTTGTTGTATCATCATGTGATAAAAGATGTTATCTTACCTCAATCGAGTCCACAACAACTTTCAAATATTTTACCGTGCTTGATACGTACTCCCAACAACCTATAATGATTATAGAATTAATAAACGAGGCTTAATTGACTTATAGTATCTATACGTGTCGCATGGACATTTACGCAACATTTCTAATATATCTCGAAAATATACTAATTGATGGCCGAATTCTTATCCACAAGAACAATAATTTATGTTTTAGACTTTCTCACTCTAATTTGCTAATTGTCTAGATACTTTAAACATAATAGTAAGTACAATTAAGATCTAATTAACTTTTAGTTAAATTAATTAATGATCCATGAGACTAGAAAGAGCTCATGACCACGTGATGTTCATGCCAACTCTTGAACAAAGTGATCTTGCAATTAAAACTAAATTTGCTTTACCATCAGTGCTATATATACATTTATAATTGTTTTAGATCTTGAACAAAATGTAAATATATTCACTACATGCATATTGGACTACACTATGCACTTTATCTTCGTCTTCCTCACGTATAAGTAAGCCACCATAACCGTAATGTTTAAACTTCTATTTTCTGATACTTAACCACAAAACTTAATATTCGATATCTTTTTTTTTAGTACGTTTAGACTATGACTAAAGGTTATCGATCACGAGAACCTTTAGGAATTCTTCAAGCTCTAGCAGATGGTACAAAATTAACCGATATAATGGTGTGAACTCGATGTAACAGTAGTTGTAACTATATCTTTTCCGATCTGACTATGCGTACTAGACTTGGCACAACAAATATTGGTTATTTCCATATTACGATATACATAAATTCTGTGATTAATGTTACTTATCGACCTATGAAACCACGTACTACTGAAACCCGAAAACTACTATTAAGTTTCGCACATACTCAAAACTTATAAATTCGCGTGACTTAAATCCCTTCGTACTGATATGTTAATAGAACCTAACACGCGTTAAGATGAAACTAGAAACCGATGTTACCTTAGTGTGATGCGAAAACCTGAGTCGATGACGATAACGCAAGTGCAAGACCACGTACCACTTTTCCTTTTCTTCTTTCGCACAGATTCTTATTATTATGGTTTCTAACTTTAGGGTTTTTTTATATTTGTTTTAGACTTGTAACAAGGAATAGGCTAACAAGAGTATTTATATCAATTGGAGCAAGAAACATCACAGCCTTATGGACATTGATTTCGAGTTTGGGCTGGACTAATTATGGTATATGACATGCCGACTTATATGACTACGTACATTTTTTTTAATAAATCTCTATGTATACTTTTGTTATTTGCATCATCTGGAAAAATAAATGCAAAAGTACATCACATGAGACTATCATCTATATATACATAATTACATATGATATAGGCTATATCACTTTTAGAACCTAATACTTCTATCGGGAATACATGTCGACATAACAAATACATGTTAATATATAACGTCACTTTAATAATTTATTTTAATCTTTGTTAAATATATTTGTCATGGTCATATTAATCGCATAATAACTATTCACCTAATTTATTTAAGGCACATAAACTTGACGAACCCTAACGTTAACTAACGGAATAGTCAAATAGTCAAACTTAAAAAGTTTGGGATGTTACACAAGAACTTTACTATATATCAAATGGATGTCAAAACAGCATTTTTGAACGGAGTTCTCATAGAAGAGGTCTATGTTGAACAACCAGAAGGTTTTGTGAACTCTGCACATCAAAATTTTGTCTATAGGTTAGATAAGGCATTGTATGGTTTGAAACAAGCTCCTCGTGCCTGGTATGACGCTCTCGTTGCTTTTCTCTTGAAATCTGGGTTTAACAAAGGTTCCATTGATACTACCTTGTTCATTAAACGACAAGGTAGTGACATTATTTTAATCCAGATCTATGTTGATGATATAATTTTTGGGTCGACTAACCCTAAGTAATGCAAGAATTTTTTTGCACTAATGATTAGCAATTTTGAAATGAGCATGATGGGTGAATTAAACTTTTTCCTTGGTCTTCAAGTCAAACAGTTGTCCAATGGTACATTTATTTGTTAAAATAAATATATTCTTGACATGTTGAAAAAGTTTGATATGTTAAATTGCCAACCAATTGGAACACCCATGGACACTTGAACAAAAATTCATGCGGATTTAAATGGTAAATCTTATGATCAAAAGAAATATCACAGTATGATAGGGTCACTCATGTATTTAACTACCAGTCACCCGGATATTATGTTTTCCACATGTATGTTTGCAAGGTACCAGGCCAATCCCAAAGAAAGTCATTTTCATGTCGTCAAACGGATTTTTCGTTACCTTAAAGGCACAATGAACCTTGGTTTGTGGTATCCAAAGGATACCGGCTTTCAATTAGTTGCATACTCGGATGTTGACACCATGTAGGTTGTAAGTTGGATCAAAATAGTACTTCGGGAAGTGTACAGTTTTTAGGGGATAGGTTGGTAAGTTGGTCTTCAAAAAAGCAGAACTATGTATCCACATCTACTACAAAAGCTGAATATGTTGCTGCAGCTAGCTGTTATTCACAAGTTCTATGGATGAAGACATAATTAACTGATTATGAATTTCAGTTTGAAAGAATTCCCATCTATTGTGACTCCAAGAGTGCCATTGCAATATCCTGCAATTCAGTTCAACATACAAAAACCAAGCACATAGATGTTCGGTACCATTTTATTAAAAATCATGTTGAGAAAGGTAACATCGAACTCTATTTTGTCCCTACTGACTACCAGTTGGCAGACCTCTTCACTAAACCACTGGATGAACAAAGGTTCAATTTTCTAAAACCAAACTTGGAATGCTTGATTTACAAACTTAATTGCTTTCATGCTATGTATTCTATGTTCATTCTCTGTTTCAAACATTGATGTGTTCTACTTGTTACTACATGCAATGTTTGAGGGGGAGAAAAAGTGGTAGAATGCATGATTTTAGGGGGAGTTTGTAAATTAATTTTTCTCTTATATGCTTAATTCGAGGGGGAGCATGTAAATGCAGGTAAATATTTGTGTTTTTGTTATTTGTTATGTTGTGTTTATATTTTACTTCTATTTGTGTGTTTGTTCTAAAATTGGAAAACCAAATACAAAATTAGAAAAGATAAAAAGACAAAAGAATTTTTTTTATGTTTTCATTTTATTTTATTTTATGTTATTTTTTTTAAAAAATTTCTTTTTTCTTTAAGCCCTATAATTTTTTTTTGTTAAATACCCAAAAAGATCTTAAGTCAAAGTGTTTTGCTAAGCCCACAAGTTTTGAAAAGCCCATTAGACAAAATCCGGGTAGACACGCGGGTCATACCTAGACCCGCGACCCGAAACTGATGGTTAAAAGGAAAAAGAAAATGGGCGGGCCTCATTTATTTTCGTTCAAATTCAAATCATTTTGTTTTTGTTTGTCTCACTCAAAAGCCGATCACTTCATCAAAGGATCATGTTTTTGTATCTTTGATTTGGGTTGTCTCTCAAGAGGGTTGTGATTTTAGTGTGATTCTAAGTCCATTTCTTCTCTTTTCATCAACAGATCATCGAGTTTTAAAGGTAGAAATTCTTGTTTCTTGTTTGTATACCAACTGTTTGATTTGTTGTATTGTTTGATGAACTTAAATGCATGATTAAGGTGTCTACTTAATAATCATCCGTTTTTGATGCTTTAATTTACATGATTGGAATGTTCTGGGTTGGGATTTGAAGGTTTGGGTGAATTCTGGAAATTGGTTTGATTTTGTTCTAAGTGCCGAAGTTTTAGCTCGGCGTCCTTAACAAGTGTCAACGATCATCTTCGTACCTTCATAATTTCTGGTCTTGTAAATATCCATCTTTAATAAAGGACGCCGAGATGTTTGCTCGGCAAACAAGTGTTTTCATACATCTCTTTCAAATGTTTTCAACTATATGCAGAGCTCTTTACTTGGCATACTGTAAAAGTGTTTCACCTGGCCGTCAAATCTTCACAAGGGATAAATAACATGATCATATTAAATTGCCATTTGCCTAGGTTTTTGCTCGACAAACCATTGATTTCTCAAAACCCATCCAAAGGATATCAAATTTGTGCAGAGCTTTGAACTCGACTATCTTCAGGTTTTCATGAAAAATTTTCCACAGTACCAAATTTCTCATTTGCAGAGCATTTTGCTCAGCAAATCAATATAGATCTTTTTTAAAATACCTTATTTGCAGAACTTTGTACTTGAATTCCTTCATGTGATTTCCTTGAAATAATTTTCAAAAGTTTTTCTTGAATAAAGTTGTTTGTAGAGCTCTAAGCTCGACAAAAAACACATTTTACATGAAATTTTTTCTAAGTCCTTTGAACCATTTGCAGAGCAATGAGCTCGGCAAACTATAATTTCCTTGAAAAAGTTTCTAAGTCATATTTTTCAAATCATACTATTTGCAGAGTATTTTGCTCAGCAAACAGTTAAAGTCTCTCAAAAATGACTTGAAACCAATTTTTCCTTGAAATGATTCTTTAACTTTTGGCAACAGTCTTGTTGTTCAAATCAAAGGATCTTTCATACATTTCCATGAAGTCAAGTTGAATTAAATTATTTGCCGAAGTTGCTCGACATTCACTAGACTTCATACACTTTGCAAAACTGATGGTTTAACCTTACATTTCTTCTATTTGCCGAGATTTAAGCTCGGCAAATATATAACAAGATCTCAATTGTTGCCAAAATCAATTTTTCCATAGAGTATTTTTCTGGGCAACATGTTTCTCCAAAACATGTTGTTTGCTGAGATTTCAGCTCGGCAAACACATGAAATCAAAATTTTACTTTGTGTTTTTCTTATGTCTTTCTTTACTTAGTATGTGTCAACTGTGTTTTGCATAAATGCTTGTATATATGTGTTATATGTGTGTACATTTATAGTTTTCATGAGTATTAGGGTAATTAAACGCCTTTGTGTACTACCTTTGTTATCTTATCTTTCAATACTTATGTGATTCTATAAATTATCATGTTTCTTATATATATATATATTAGGGTGAGAAGCAAGGTATCGAACGCCTTTGTGTTTTACCTTTGTTGTCTCATACTTAATATATGTATGAAACATTGTTTTTGTGAAAATAATGTGTCTAAGTTGTTCTAATATATATATTTCTTTGTGTGGTGTCTAAAGTTGTTTTTCCAGGTCAAATGTTGGTCAATTTGTTTTTCTTTCAGGTTTTTCTTAAAATTATAAAAAGATGACAATGTTTGAAGAACGTGCCTCAATGAAGATGCAAGCTAATCAAGCTTTACATATACCATTTGCATCCAAATTCCCGGTCATAAATGAGATTCTTAATAACCATCCATTGAATATAGCTCTCACTAATGGTGCTATAGTTCCAGAGAAGTATGTCTTCGATTTGTGGGAATCTATTGAATACACAAAAGCCGATAAGAGAAGGAAATCTGAAGACTACTTTCCGTACACCTTAGAATCAGATGGAAAGTATTATCTGTGCAAGTTTAACTTGGAGCAGTTCAGATCTATCTTGGGGTTTCTTGAACGAGAAGAATATGAAGAACTACCATCTGTAGAAGAGATGTTGGCTGCAATTCAAACCCTAGGATATGAAGAAGAATTGGGATCTTTGAGAGATTTCAAGAGAATGAATGGAGCTACCTTATGGCATACTATGTATAATGTCTTGAGCACATGCTTGATGCCTTCTCAGAAAGGAATTGATGCTATGACAAAACATTCTTTGTCATTATACTATCCAGTCACTCACAATGTGGAGTATGACTATGCTAAGATTGTCTGGGAAAAGATGGCTCAAGTTGTTAAAGGCAAAGACAAACAATATAAGAAATACAGCTTCAAATTGTTGATTGAAGATATTCTTGATTCCACGGATGTAATTCCAAAACTTGATGACAGCTTCAAATGTGTCATTGCCATGTACAAGTCAAACATCAGAGGCACTGGCAGTAAGATTGCTAAACCATTTCCTGTTCCACCATTTTTGCTAAATCTTGTACCGGCTAACAGTCCCCATCTTAGGACGTATAGAGAGTGGTTAGACACAGTTATGGGGTCTGAAAGCCGACAGACTCCTACCCAAACAGAGCATAGGTCGCCAAGTGAGGGTCTTAGGAGCTTAAAAAGAAAAAGAGGGGATAGTGGAGAGGGGACTGTTGAGCCACAAAGAAGAAAAAAAAAAGAGTATCATTTGAATCTCCCATCACACCAAATATCTCATCTTCTCAAACAACACCACCACCATCACAATCAACACCATCAATACCAACAACACCCTCTACACTACTTCCTTCTATTTCTTCTCCAATTCCACCAATTCTTTCTCCACCGTAATTATCAACAATTCTTGAACCAACATCACATATTCCTCCTCCAATTTCTAGGAGAAGATTAAAGATGCAAGCTAGAAGGATTAAATCTAAATCTGGTTTGTTAAAGATCACTAAGAAGAAGCACAAGAAGAAACATTCTGCTTCATCCTCTAGCTTGCAGAGATAGGAGTCGGGTACAGTTGATATTGATCAATCTTTTGGTACCTCGACGGATTTTGATAATGAACATATCACACAAACCATTGAGAGTGTGATATCGGATGTTCATTCTAAGGATCAGGGCATTGGAGATGAAGTTGTGCCGGAGGAACAAGGAGGGAATGAGGGAGGAGTTGAAAATACCAAAGAGGTTGAAAGGTCCGGGCTAGGACAAGGGCATAAAGAAAATGTTAGCCCTCCAATAGTTGAAACAAATGAGTCTAGCCGGGATGACAACCCTAGGGTAGGACTCGAGAGCTCCCCACTCTTGCATGCACAAAACTCTCCTAACCATTCTGACTCCTCACAACAGGAGTTAGTCTCACAAATGCAGGGGGAACAACCACGCTCGCCACACTCTCCTCATTTGGAGGATGAGAGTGTTGAAATCAGAGAGGACCAACCCCACCTCTCACCTTCAGTTCATGCATTTGAGTCTAGATCACTTAGGGACACGGACTTGCAAGCTCAGTTTAGTACTGATGCTGGAACAAGCGAAAAGGGACCCACTTTTTGTGACCCTCTAGGACAGCTTGGAAGTCCTACCTTAGCTAACATCATGCCAGCTTTAGCCACAGGCAATAATCCTCAAATAGAGACTGAGAGACAATATGAACGCCAAGGTGACACTGTTGTTTCTCAGGATCAACCTGAGACTGTATTAACGGGCATTCTTAGTGACCCCGGTGTTGTTAGTGGTGTTGCCCAACAACAAGTCCTTGACAGTGATTTATCACAGTCTAGGACACAACTTGATTCTGGTTGTGAAGCCAATGAATCTGAAACTGATGGTGAGGGTCTAACCCGACGATCTGCAGGAAATCCTGATATAGCTTCAGCTGGTTTAGGTCACACCATAAGTGTGCCAACAACCTCCACGTTGGTCACACCATCATTTCAAACACCAACACCAATTCAAACAACACAAACACCCCAAAAAACTTTATCAACTTCTAACCAACAAGAAAAGATGATACATGCAATCATTTATTACAAATCTTGAGGTCTGAAGGTAATAGGATTAACATGATTGATAGGGGAGTGTTGAATGCCTTGGGGTTGAGAGATAGAGAGCTTGAGCATGCACGTCAAGTCCAAGCTTTGAAAGAGCAAGTACAAACTTGGAAGGCTGAATATGATGCAAAACTTCCTGCTTTTGAGCTAAGATTGATTGCTCTAGAGTCTTGCTGACCGGCCTCAGCTTCTACGATACGGGATGATCCTGATTCAGATGATCACCCCAAGGGGGAGAACCAAGGAGATGGTCAAGCCAATGTTGTTAATACTATGGCAAGAATTGAAGAAACTAGTGTTGATGTAAAGATGGGGGAAAGAAATGAAGGTGGAAATGAAGAAGGGATTGAAGATTAGCTGAATGTAGAGCTAAGTCTGATGAAATGTGGACAGAGCTTGGTCTGAATGTTGAAGAAGTTGAGAATGCTGAATACAGGGATGAAATAAGAAAAAGATTAGAAGATGTATTTGGAATGGGAGAGATTGAAGGGGAAGAAGAAAAAGAGATTTTTGATGAAGACACTGTTGATGAGGAGTTAATTGAATTTGCTAAAAGAGAGCCTGACGCAGAAGCAATTAAAGACAACATTGTGTTGAGTGTTCTGAAATTTGTTGAGACTAGTCCTTCAGGTAGAAATGAAGCTGAAGAGTCAGCAATTCCGTCTGTGTCAACTCCGAAGCAATATTCATTCAATGATTTTGAAGGGTTTGATGAGCTGAGAAAAACTCCTTAAGCCGTTTCTCAAGATTTCAAGAAGTCAACCTTTAAACAAGTGTTAAGAGAAGCGATCATATCTGAAGAAGAACCACTTCGTGACTACTTCCCTACAGAACTAACTGAAGAACAATGAAACTTCGTGAATAAGGGGTACTTTCTCAGAGATCAAGCTAGAATGGTTGCACTTGGCATTAAGCCAAAGCAAGCTGCAATTAAGTTAAGATTTTTGGAGGAAAGAGCATTTCCGATCTTCTGCGGAGCTACTAAGGTTGTCAAAGTAGGAAGACCAGAATTTGTCGCTATGTACAAGTTTAAGAATCCAAAACAAGTTGAAGAATACAGATCTCTCCTTAAACTTGCTGATAGCTACAATCCAAATATTCTTGAAGATCAGAGGAAGTTCAGGATTGTGGTGCTGATCAGAGTGATCTTGATTAGAAAAACTCATATGTCTAAACCTTGTTTTCATGTCAAGAGAGAAAATGGCTTGATATACAGATTCAATGAAGCTCACTTCAAACTTTTACCTGTTGATGACATAATTTTCCTTTACAACCACTATGTGAATGCCATTCAAAGGTATCGAGAAGATCTTATTGCTTTTGATGCAGTGAAGAGATACATGTCCAGTGTTATTCAACATGCATCATTGGAAGATTTTCAAATCGGATTTGAGTTGGTTAAGAGGAATATTAATGTTCCGTATCCAAATCAAAGTCTTTACACAGAAGATATAGAAACGCTGAATATTGGTCATGTTCTCGAGAAACCAACACTTGGAGTAATTTTTCATAACAGCAGAAAGAAGAAGATTTTTGTTAAAATGTGAGACCTTGCTTCATACTCTGATGGAACCCTGGAATTTTGTAAAAATGTGCTATTATGCTTATCTGAAGATGAAAAGTTTGATCAAAAGAAAGCTCTGCTTGATAAGGTAATCACCAAGATTGATAAGAGACTGGGTTTCAGAGAGAGTATCAGAATGATAAGGGAGGCAAAGAATGTTAAGAAGTCCAAGTATGTTGAGCGAATAAGGGGAGGATGTTGGATCAAGTATGAACCTAGTAATGTTTTAGGACCACATAATATTCCACCTAAAGACTATGAAGCAAACATGGTGGTCCCCGAAGATAAACCTGAAGCTGACAACTAGTTCTAGCATCCAAACGAAAACTGACCAAATACTCGAGCATAAAGACTGTTGACTCTCGGATACATTTTGACAAATCACTACTAAAGGGGAGATGGTTAGAAATATAATTTCTAATATTTGATTTGTATTTTCATACTGCTTTATACTTGTTTGTATTTTCATAAGTGTGGAAGGGGGACTAGTGTAAATTGTATAGAAGTATACAAAGCCCCCTCCATAGCTTAGTATTGTAACCTTAACACATTTCATTCAATCCAATCTTTCAACACACACACACTTTCTCTCTCGACATATTACACATACTTACACACACGATCTCCATTAACACACGCTAAAACATGTACTTAAGCTCAATTATCATCATTACACAAAGACTGGGTCAAACTAGGCTGGAACACCCCTAAGGGCGGTGTTCCCGGCGACTGGGCATTTTCAAGGTGTCACAATGACATTTAACGCCTCATTTTTGATAGTGTAAGTTTCTTATTAAGCTATATGATAATAGGAGGCAAAAAACCTCCATTATATTAAATATTTTTATTGGACACTTGTTTAATAACATATATTATAATTGGACCTAAAAGCGGATCGTCCTAATAAATAATTTCTTTGGACATTACTAGCTATAGTACCCGCGCGTTACCGCGGGATACGCTTTCTACATGAAAAATGTAAAATCGTAACCATGTGAAAGTTATTTAATGAAAACATGAGAATCCCAAAATTCAGTGTCAACAAAATAAAAACGAAAACTTTATTGTGTGGCAAATTTAAAAACGCTATGTATATAAAAAGACGAATAAAAATAGTCAAAACCAAATGTTTAAAGTAAAATCGTAACCAGGTGAAAGTTATTTGATGAAAACATGAGAATCCATAAATTTAGTATCAAGAAAATAAAATTGAAAACTTTAATGTGGGGCAAAAGTTAAAAGATAGAAAACTTGTACAGTTGTACGTTCCACACATAACGTACTTGTACATTCATATAGCTTTTTAGTATATTATAAATGAGAATCCAAACATAAAGAAAATAAAAATGAAAACTTTGATGCGGCGCAAATTTAAAAACGTTATATATAAAAAAAAATGGATGGAAATAGTTAAAACCAAATGTTTAAAAAGTAAAATCGTAACCATGTGAAATTTATTTGATGAAAACATGAGAATCCAAAATTTTAGTATCAAGAAAATAAAATCGAAAACTTTAATGTGGGGCAAAAGTTAAAAGATAGAAAACTTGTACAGTTGTACGTTCCACACATAACGTACTTGTACATTCATATAGTGTAAGTCCCAACTATTACTAGATGGGTGCTGAAGACACCTCTATGTCGATGGTGAGTGAACTTTGCAACACGATCAATTAATCTGGATGTGACCAGTTTGGATTGATCGTGTACCAGGTTAACTGGAATTAAGTATTAAGGTGACAGAATAATAATACATGCAATAATATAAATGATGAGTGTATAAACTGGTGAGACAATATGTAATTTTCAAGTGTATTTTATTTATTACTTGTTTAAATAAAATACAAGGTTGTTGCGGAACCAAGATAATACAAGAATGTAAATATCCTAACAACCCAAGAATTACAATTGATCTAAACTTGGAAATTCTCCTAAACAATCGAAACACTTAGAGTTGTGAAATGTTCCTTTTTGCGATTGAGAGAATATTGCACAAGTTCACCAATATTGCAGAATATATGTATTTGCAAAGTTGTTGAAAAAGCTTGTGCAAGGACCTCTATTTATAGTCGAAGATTGAGCATGGGGATCTCAACTTCGACGTACAAAAATGGTTGACAGCACACAAAAGTATTGTTTAAATAATCCTTTGTGTGTGTTAAATAAAGTAAGACAAAAGGTTACTTTATTCAACCACTCTACATCTTTGTACCTTTATCCAAAGACAATATCATTGTCCGGTTAAAAGGATGTAGAGTAAAAAGGTCCTCCTCGTAATTAGTGTAAAGCTTTGTAAGAGCATTTACACTGGAGGATTCTCCAGTTGATTGATCTGGTAGATTGTCAACTGGGCTTCGCTGCCATTGCCAATCTCTATCTTGCATTTGTTGTCTTTGACTTCAACTGGAAGGTCTTCAGATTCTAGTCTTCTGATCTCAACTGGAGGAAGTCATTAGTTGCTGAACCTGTACAACGCAACTGGACTTCTAATATTTCGGACAATTCCTCATGCTCTCCAGATGTCACTGGAGAGCTCCAGTTTAGCTTAAACTAGACCTAACAAATTCCCCCTAATTGTCCTGAAATATTGTCAAGTGATTTCAAACTTGTTTCTATACAAGTTTAAGTTTGAAGTACTTGTGTTTGATAAAAACTATTGAGAGTCCAAGACATTTTTATAGATCATCAAATGTCTTGGATTTTGTTTTAAAAGCTTGTAGATCCTATCAGATATCTTACTTGTGAGTTACAATCTGGCAACTTGTATATACACATAATTTACAAATAAGTTACAAGAAAGTATACAAAATTACAAGCAGATAGATAGAAAGAAAACTTAAACAGATGGCCCTTCGCCAGTTTTCCTTCTTTTTGAGACTGATGAAATTGGCTGAGTATCCTCAAGATCAAGGCCTAATCTTTCTTCAATGTTTTCCTTGAACTTGATAAGATTTTGCAATACGTACTCCCAGCCTCTTTCAACTTTATTCTTCCTCTGTCTCCCCTCCAGCAACCTCAACGTTTCAACATGTTCGGAATGACCATACTGATGGACATCCGGGTTCTCAGTTGTCCTTTTAGGCCCACCAAAGTATTGTACCTCAACAACAAAATGCTTGGCACCAGGCTTGATTGAAACCTTAACATCAGTAATCCTGCCTCTATTGTGCCTTCGACGTTGTACATCTGACAAATATGTGCGAGCTTCAGATTCATTTGTCAGTTTGATTTTGCTCGTGCTCAGCTTTTGTGTAGCAGCTCGAATATCATCAGTTATGGGTTCAGATGGTTCTACCCAAGTCCTCAGATTTGCATCTCTTGGCAAGGTTTTTTGTTTTCTCCCTTTGGACTTGGGTGGATTCAATACTTTGGTGACCGCCTTCTTTACCTGCTCAGTCCTCTTGAGAATCCCTTCAGACCTAATCTCTCTGGCCTTTTCCACCGATACATTCAAACACTTAGCATCCAGTTCAACCTCATCATCCTGGTAGTGTTTGTCCAGTTCAACTTCAAGCATCTCCTTTAGTGCATTGACTATTCTTGGATCTTCTTTGATCTTCTTGTATTCAACAAGTGTCAAGCCAAGGAGTTGAGCATCAGTGATATCAACAAGAGGGGTTGGAAGATTTCTTCTTGATTCGAATTGGTTCACCTTCATTTGTTTCTTCCTTTCCTTGACCAGGTATCCAACTCTTGCTAACTTCTGACTCTCGCTTTCAGTAACTGGAGGCAACAAATCGACATTGCCAGTTTCCAACATTGGTGCATCGGTGGCCGGTTCCATAGATTCATCAGCAATGGCCTTTCCCTTATCAACACTCCCTACCACCACATCATCAAACACCTCAAACCCTTGCTTACCAGCCTCAGTACTGGTAGCCACCACAATCTCCTTCCCTTTACTTGAAGTCTTCACAAGAGTGTGAGGGGCATGTACCGACTTTTCCCCCTTGGCAGCATCTAGTCCCTGCCTGATGGCTTCAAAATCGGCATGACTAGAGGGCAGGCGATCTAGAGGCTGCCATGATTGCATTGTCTTGCACTCTTTGAAGACTCCACAAAGCATGCGAACTGTCCTCCAAAGATGATTGATCTCTCGAGACTGAGTCATTACATTTCCACTTGTCTACTCTTGACTCTTTAAAATCTGTTTGAGTATTGAGAGATCATCTGAATAGAGCCCAGTTGCAGGGACTTCCTTAACGCCTTCAGTTACACCCTCCCTTCCTTTGCCAACTTCAGTGTTCAGATCCGAAATGGGAGTTGAGTGTTCAGAGACCTTGCTGGCCAGTGTATCCAGACTGCACCTCAACCGATCAATCTCAGATGTAATAGGAGTGAGATCGACCTGGGGCGCTGCAATCTTGGTGATCTCAGACATCACCTTTTCAATCAAGTTGTTTTCACTGGCAGCCAAAGTTTCTTGGATCTTGTGACCCACTGAAGAGGCCAACTGGTGTCCAAGCGCTGTCACATCTAGGCCAGGTTTGTTACATAAATCTAGCACCTGCCTTTCAAGATTCTTAATATCAACCTCTGAAGATCTAACAGTATTGTTCAGCAGGTTGGATATTGAAGATGTGACTCCAGATTGAGTCAGTGCGAACGCCTCCCTTAAAGATGTTGCCAGTTGATTGGAGGATTCCACTAACTCGTTCAACTTGCCAAACACCAAGTCCTCATTGGCAGAGAACTTGTTGATCCCCAGGTCAACCACTTTAATATTTTGCAAGTGATCCTTGTGGTACCTGGAGAGGGACTTGGTGTTCCTATCAAGCGTCTTTTGAATCTCTTCCACCCTCGCGAGAAGGTTCGAGAGATCGGCTTGGAAAGACACGAATTGGCTGTCCAATGACGGAGGAGAAGATGTCACTGGACCAGCCGAAAAAGCTACAGGTGCAACTGGACGAGGTATGACAATATTTGGTTCTCCAGTTGCAGTAGCATCAGTTGATAGAAGAGGAGGGATTGTAGAAATGAAGGGAAGAGATTCAATGTGTCGTTCATGCTGAGAAAGCTCAGGTGTGAACGACGGCGACGGTGGGGTTAGGATGTGTCTATTTCTAGGCACACCCATAGAAGAAAGTGGTTGGTGAGAGGTGAAAATTGGAGGTATTTCTAAGCTTTGTACAATAGTAGGGGAAACTGAAACATGTGGTTCTTGGGGTTGACCAAGGAGAGAAGGGAGCTGATCAAGTACAGTTGCATCAGCCATCTCCTGGTCAGATTCTGTCTCAGATGAGTCCGAAGACTCAAGCTGAAACACACCCTCATTTATGCCAAGATCCATAAATGTTGGGGGTGGCTGAACTAGATGTTCAGACTCCTGATGACCAGTTTGAGTTGCCTCAATGGTATCATCAGTTTGAGGATCTGTTGCCGAAGCATCTTCTCCCTGGACAGAGGTGACTGGTGCCTCAACCACAACTGCTCTATCCTCAGTTGCAATATCACCGGCAGCGGCTTCAGAGACCACTATCACAGATTGTGATTGGTCAGGTGCAGCAAGTCCAGATCTTGATCTCCTGCTTTTAGAGGATCTTCTTGCTTTAGGAACTGCCTGGACTGCTGCTTCTGCCACAGTTATGACTTCAGTAGACGAACCGGTGGGTCCCTCATTATTTTGAGGCCCGCCCAGTATTCACCAGATTGTGGTGCATCAGTTTTAGAGAATGCAAAAATCATTCTCGGGGACATCTGGACTTCATCAGAAGTGGACACCAGGTTGTCCAGATTCCTCAACAGTTCTGGCACAGAGAACAAGGATTGTGTGTTGTTGTACTCTTCCCTGCCCAGAATCTGAATGAAACAAAGGGACAGGAATCTTGAAAAGGGGACACAAGGACCCCTGTTGCCCTTCAGCTTGAACACCAGGCTTCTGAACAGAATACCTGCAAAATCCACCCTCAGTCCATTCCAGAGGTAGCAAGCCATCTCTGCCTGGAAGGAGTTTATCTGGTCCAATCCACCAGAACTCCCTCCCAAACTTTCCACCAAGTGGACCATAAAGAACTTCCAGGATGGTGAAAGCCCTTTCATTGTAATGGACCCCTTGGTCTTCAAAACATCCCCCTCCACCATCTCCTTATTCCCCATATCAAGGAAGACCTGGCGGAAATTAATATTGGAGGAAATCACCACTGGATTTTCATTTTGTCTCCAGTAATTGAGGTTAAGGGCTTCCCTCAATGTTTCAGTGGTGATGGTACACGGGACTGACCCATCCTTTAGAGAAAAGGAGATGGATGAGCAGTCCTCAGAAAGAGAGGCAGTGTACCAGAATTCACACAAGTAGTCATGAAATAGCTTGTGTGGATTCAAAGAGAAGGCATCGCTGAGGGGAGAAATCCGAAGAAAGGATTGGATTCTCCCTATAAGTGAGTCAGCGGCCTGGAGCCCTTGAAGAGATGCCATTGGATTATTCGGATTTAATTTAATAAGTTTAGAACTTATGGGAGCACCAGTGGCACGAATAACGTTTTGTGATGGAATGTACTCAGCAGTGAGTAGATTCACATCACGAGAACGAGATGAAGAAGAAGAAGATTTAGGAGCCATTTGTGAATTTTGATTTAGGGTTTTGGACTTAAAGAAGAAAGAGAGAAAAGGATCTCGAATTGTGAATGATTGAAAGAGTAAATGAAGGAATTTTGAGAGAAGTAAATGAGACGGAAATTGGTGGGGGTATATATAGGCAGTAAAATATTGCCAAAATATATACGAAAGGATATTTTAGTCTCCAAAAATTTGAAATAATTTGTAAAAAGTTATTTTCCAAAATTTTGAGAATTCAAAAATATTTAATACTTCCCATCAAGCATTTAATGCTACGACGGCTGGTATTCCCACTCTCCCACTAACTTCACCAATACCCATAAAAAGTGCAGTACATTTCAGCAAAAGTCTTGACACGTAAGACATGTCAGGTGACGTTCGTGAGTGCGAGGTTAGCACTCGAGTAACATCACGTGTCACAAGTATCCACCAAGTAAAACACAACGTTATGAAGTCTGGCTGACCACCATTTTGAGACAAGACCAAACTGGCAACCAAAAGAAAAATTTAGATGCCAGTTTCAACTGATGACCTTCAGTTGTATTTTTCAATAATTTATTTGAAAAATATTTTGAGTCTTTTTTTTTCCTAAAAATGTGATCCATTTGATCAGTGACTAGTCTTTGAGTACATCAAGGCGTTCAATCTCCAACCAATCAAGGATCACCTGGACCATCCTCAACTGAAGGGCCTCTTCAGTTTAATGAGGATTTAACATACCCAGTTCACTGATGAGATGTTTAAAAGTCTTTTCATCAAGAGGTTTTGTAAAAACATCAGCTAACTGTTTATCAGTGGGGATGAAATGTATTTCAATATCTCCTTTCATAACATGATCACGAATGAAGTGATACCTGATATCAATATGCTTTGTCTTTGAGTGCATCACTGGGTTGTAAGATATAGCAATAGCACTGGTGTTGTCACAAAAGATTGGGGTTCTTGTGAATTTCATGCCATAATCAAGTAACTGGTTTTTGATCCAGAGAATCTGGGCACAGCAACTGGCCGCAGAAATGTATTCTGCCTCAGCAGTAGACATTGAGACCGAAGTCTGCTTCTTACTGGTCCAACTCACCAGTTTTCCCCTAGGAAATGGCATCCACCAGTTGTGGATTTTCTATCAATCTTACAACCTGCATGATCTGAATCTGAATAACCCATTAGATCTAACCCTGAGCCTTTGGGATACCAAAGACCAAGGCTAGGGCACCCTTTCAGGTACCTGAAAATGCGTTTAACAGCATGCAAGTGTGATTCTTTTGGATTTGCCTGAAATCTGGCACATAAACATGTTGCAAACATTATATCTGGTCGACTGGCAGTTAAACACATCAGTGAACCAACCATTCCACGATATTCTTTTGATCCACTGGTTTTCCATTTGGGTCAGAGTCCAAATTTAATGGAGCTGAAATAGGTGTGGTTTTTGATGGGACTGAATCAAATTTGTATTTTCTCAACAAATCTCTGACATATTTTTCTTGGTTAATAAAAATACCATCCATGGTTTGTTTGATTTGTAAACCTAAGAAAAATGTTAATTCACCCATTAAACTCATCTCATATTCTTGAGACATAATTTTCGAAAACCTTTTACACATTCCATCATCAGTTGACCCAAATATAATATCATCAACATAAATTTGTACCAACAAGATATTGCCTTTTTCTTTCAGAATGAACAAGGTATTATCTATTGCACCTCTTTGAAAACCATTTTTGAGAAGATGTTTAGTTAGAGTATCATACCAGGCTCTTGGGGCTTGTCGAAGACCATATAAAGCTTTGTTTAGTCTATATACCCAATGTGGATGCTTATCATTTATGAAGCCTGGAGTCTGCGTAACATACACTTCTTCTTCCAATGTGCCATTCAGAAACGCACTTTTTACATCCATCTGGAAAACCTTGAATTGCAAGTGAGCAGCATAAGCCAAGAAAATTCTGATGGCTTCAAGTCTTGCAACTGGAGCAAAAGTTTCATCGAAATCAACACCTTCTGCTTGACAATAACCCTTGGCAACTAATCTAGCTTTGTTCCTGATAACGTTGCCATCTTCATCCATCTTGTTCCGGTAGACCCACCTCGTTCCAATGGGTTCTCTCTTTAACCCTGGAGGACAAGGAACAAGCTCCCAAACGTTGTTCCTTTCGAACTGGTTGAGTTCTTCTTGCATAGCCTCAACCCAGCTTGGATCTGCCATAGCCTCGTCAATCTTCTTCGGTTCAATCAGTGATAAGAAGGTGACGTTCAAGCATTGATCACTTGTGGCTCTTCTAGTCTGAACCCCACTATCTGGATTGCCAATAATCTGCTCAATGGGATGAGCAGCAGTCCATTTAGTGTATTGACTAGGTTGGTATAATACAACATCAGTGCAAGACACATGACGATCTCCAACAGATGCAGCAACTGGAGGAGGATCAGTCCAAACTACCTCAACTTCATCATCAGTGTCAACTGAAGAGTTGACATGATTATCTTCAAACAAAGGTATATCTTGAAGAACTGGGGAAGCTTGAACTGGTTCTGATGTTGTTGTGGCACGCACATCATATCCAATTACCAGTTTTTCAGGTAGGTTAAAACTGATAGAAGGATAAAATGAGGTGTCACACACGATCTTCTTTTCCATTACTGGTTCCAAAACTTGATGTCTGGAAACATTTTCTGGTGCACTATCTGATTGATGAATTTGATCAGATACACCAAAATCAACTGGGACAACTGAAGATAAATCAAGGGTTGGTCTTTTGTTGATTGCTTCATTTGATTCATCGAACGTGACATGAATTGTCTCATGTACCTTTTGGAGTCTATAATTATAAACTCTATAGGCTTTTCTAATATTTGAATACCCCACAAAGACACCTTCGTCAGCTTTTGCATCAAATTTTCCCAACTGACTGGAATCGTTTAAAATGTAAACTGGACAACCAAATACATGGAAGTATCCAATATTTGGTTTACGATTCCTGAGGACTTCATAGGCAGTCTTCTTGTGTCTCTTGACATAAACTGACCGGTTTTGGGTGTGACATGCAGTTGCCACAGCTTCAGCCCAAAAACAGGTGGGAAGACCAGATTCATATAACATACTTCTTGCAGCTTCAATCAATGTGCAATTCTTCCTTTCAACCACACCATTTTGTTCTGGAGAACGAGCTGACGAAAAGTTTTGAGAAATGCCAGTGTCAGTGCAAAATGTCTCCAATTCTTTATTCATGAATTCTGTACCATTATCACTTCGCAAACGACACACTTTCTTGGTATACTTGAGCTCAATTCGCTTGATGAGAGAGATAATTTCACCAGATGCATCACTCTTTAATCTGATAAATATCACCCAACAAAATCTGGTGTATTCATCGACCACAACTAAAGTGTATCTCTTACCAGCTTTAGTTTGAACATTCACTGGACCAAAAAGATCCATATGAAGCATGTGAAGAGGTTCAGTGATGCTGAAATTCTGCCTGGTCTTAAAACTGGCTCTTTTCTTTTTGCCCATTTCACACCCTGGACATGGCTTCTCCTTTTTAAAGGAAAACAGGGGTATCCCATCAACCAGTTGCTTTCTTGACAACTTATTAATATTTTTGAAGTTAAGATGGGATAATCGTTTATGCCACAGCCAGTTGGTGTCCTCATCAGCCTTGACATAGAAACAATGCTCTTTTGGAGCAGGCTCCATGTTCATCATGTACACATTCCCTTTTCTTGGTGCAATCATGACTACCTTCCAATCCTTGTTAAAAACAGTGCCTTGAACAATGTCGAACAGTACCCTATATCCATCATCACAAAGTTGACTGACACTTATCAGGTTATATTTCAAACCATTAACAAATGCAACCTTAGTGAACTTAATCTGCCCATTGTCAACAACACCATATCCCTCAGTTTTCACACTTCCATCATTACCAAATGTCACCGCTGGTCCATCGCAGACAGTGAATTCTTCCAGCAGGGGCTTACATCCGGTCATAGTCCGGCCAGCTGCGCTGTCCAGATACCAAATATTCTTCTTACGATCGCCCTGCACACCCAAGTAATTGATTAGTTATTTTTGTGAACCCATCTTTTCTTGATGGGTCCACTGGACTTCTTTTGAGAAGTCCCAGGTACTTGACTGGGTGTTGAACTGGATGAGGAAACTGGAGGGTTCTCTCCAATTTCCGGAGTGAAGACAATTGGTTTTAGTGGAACATTGACCTCCTTTTTCTTTTCAATGTTTGCTCCTTTCTGAGTAGATTGTTTCATCTTTTGTTTTTGAGAAGGTGTTTTGACATTTTGTTTTTCAACAGAGGAGAATGCACTTCCTTCCAGATTTTTAATTCTGGCAGTACAACTCTGTACCTGCCTTGACAAAATTTGGAGTTGATTCTCCATTTTTAACAAAATGTTCTTTTCATCAGGCTGCTGGCTTTTGGACTTTGGCTCAGCGGGGGTTTTAGTCTTTAGAGTTGAGGACTCACTTGACTTATGAGGTAAAGGATTATCACCAGATTCCTTTTTAACTGGAGCTTTAGCCTTCTTGGCTCCAGTTTTGACCTCAACAGGGTTGGTCTTAGTGGATTCAGATTTGATAGTGCCTGAAACTCTAAAGGTTTCCTTTGGTTGTCTGCATATTTCTTCTGTCTATCTCTTGCCTTTAGGAGGTTCTCCTTGATTTGAGTAACTCTTTCGGTAGTTTCGAGAATGATTTCTGGACCTATCAGTTGCATGTCCCCGACTTCGTGCCATGCAAGCGGGGATCGACATTTTTTCCCATACAAAACCTCAAAAGGCGGACACCCAATATTTGCATGATAACTGTTGTTATATGAGAATTCGACTAGTGGGAGGTGAGCATCCCAACTTCCTCCAAAGTCTATGACACAGGCTCTTAGCATGTCTTCTAGTGTCTGAATCGTTCTCTCACTCTGTCCGTCTGTTTGCGGATGGTAGGCTGTGCTCATATCGATTCGCGTTCCCAAGGCTCGTTGCAACGATTTCCAAAATCCTGAGGTAAACCGGCTATCTCTATCACTAATGATTAACACTGGAACGCCGTGTTTAGCTACAATCTCCTTAAGATACAGACGCGCGTACTGTTCCATTGAGTAATCTTCCCGTATGGGTATGAAATGCGTTGACTTGGTTAGTTGATCCACCACTACCCATATTGCATCCTTACCACTACTTGTTCTTGGTAACTTTGTAACAAAATCCATAGTAATCTTCTCCCACTTCTAACAAGGAAGCTCTGGTTGTGTTAGTAGCCCTCCGGGCTTCTTGTGTTCTGCCTTGACCTTTAAGCACGGTAGGCACTTGCTTACATAGACCGCCACATCGCTCTTCATTCCTGGCCACCAAAATAGGTCTTGTAAGTCTTGATACATCTTATCTATCCTTGGATGGATAGAATATCTTGTTTGGTGCGCTTCGTCCATTATCAGCTTTCTTAGTCCTCCATACAGTGGTATACACAATCGATCACAAAAATACAGTCCTCCATCATCTCCTTGAGTACACTGTTCTATCATACCTCCCAGTCTCTCTCTATCAACATTCTCCTTCTTGTTTGCTTCTACTTGTGCCCCAATCACTCTATCTTTCAGACTGTTGTGCACGGTAATACTCATAGCTCTAATTCGTCTTGGTCTAACTTTCTCCTTCCTACTCAAGGCATCTGCTACTACGTTCGCCTTGCCTGGATGATATCGAATCTCACAATCGTAATCGCTGAACAACTCTAGCCATCGTCTCTGGAGCATATTAAGATCTTTCTGAGTGAAGATATGCTGAAGGCTTTTATGATCTGTGTATATCACACTCTTTGTTCCGTACAGGTAGTGCCTCCAACATTTGAGTGCAAAAACGATAGCTCCCAACTCTAAATCGTGAGTCATGTAATTCTTCTCATGAATCTTCAGTTGGCGAGAGGCATATGCAGTAATCTTGCCTCGCTGCATCAGCACACATCCTAAGCCTTGACTCGACGCGTCGCAATATACGATAAAATCTTCGGTTCCTTCTGGAAGACTTAAGACCGGTGCATTACATAACTTCTTCTTCAAGATTCTGAAGGCTTCTTCTTGTTTCTCTCCCCAATCGAAACTTCTATCTTTGTGCGTCAACAATGTAAGAGGTTGTGCGATCTTTGAGAAGTTCTCAATGAATCGTCGGTAGTAGCCTGCCAATCCGAGAAACTGCCTGATCTCTGTCGGTGTCTCTAGCCTTCTCCAATTCTCTACTGCTTCTATCTTACTGGGATCAACCTTTATTCCATCCTTGTCAACTACATGACCCAAAAACTTCACCTCTTCTAACCAAAATTCACATTTCGAGAATTTCCCATACAACTTTTCAGCCCTCAGAAGTTCTAAAGCTTCTCTCAGATGCACTTCATGCTCTTTCTTAGTCTTCGAGTAGATGAGAATATCGTCAATGAAAACAATGATGGACTGATCTAAGTAAGGCTTACATACGCGATTCATCAGGTCCATAAAAACAGCAGGCGCATTTGTTAATCCAAATGGCATCACTAGAAACTCAAAGTGTCCATATCTCGTGCTAAATGCTGTCTTTGGCACGTCTTCATCACGAACTCTTAGTTGATAGTAGCCTGAACGAAGATCAATTTTCGAGAAGTACTTTGCGCCTTGCAACTGATCGAATAGATCATCAATGCGCGGTAAGGGGTATCGATTCTTAACCGTTAACTTGTTTAGCTCACGATAGTCGATGCACATGCGAAAAGATCCGTCTTTCTTCTTAACAAATAATACCGGTGCACCCCAGGGTGAAGAACTTGGTCGAATGAAACCCTTGTCTTGTAGCTCTTGTAACTGTGTCGCGAGTTCTTGCATTTTAGAAAGAGCTAAACGGTATGGTGCCTTTGCTACTGGAGTTGTATCAGGTAGGAGATCAATTCGAAATTCAACTTGTCGAGACGGAGGCAATCCTTGAAAGTCATCCGGAAATACATCGGGAAAATCATGGACTATTGGGATATTGGCTAGTTTGATTACTTCGGTTGTCGTGCTCATTAGGATTCGTTTGTGTGACTCGGGTCTTTCACCTTGGATTTCTAGTACGCCTCCCCCACATAAGGGAATTCTAAGGATTTTTGCGCGACATACAATCGTTGCATCTACCATGGATAACCAATCCATCCCCACTATTACATCAAAACTACCCATTTCAAATGGGACTAAGTCTATGTAGTATGAATGAGTATCAAGTGTTAGCACACATTTAGGCACAATTTGGTCAAGTTTAGAGATTCCACCACTAGCTACTTCTATTTCATAACATGCATGAGTACGAATGGGTTTCACGTTAATAGTGCACACAAAGTTAGTGGAGATAAAGCTGTAGTCGGCACCTGAATCGAATAACACAGTAGCTAGATGATTGTTTAAGAGAAATGTACCTGTGACAACGTTCGGATCGTGAGCGGCTTCCACAGCATTCAAAGCAAAGACTCGGCCCCTGGCCTGCTGGGCTTGGTTCGCTCTTGGTGGATTTGGTGCTGCAATCTGTAGAGGATTCTGATTGGCTGCGGCTGGGGCGGGTAGCCTAACAATTCATGGGCAAGCATTGCGGTAGTGCTCAGTGCTACCACACTCATAACAAGCTCTTGGATTAACTGGAGGATTTCTGAAATTTCTTGGAGCAACATTCAGTGGTGCTGCTGGAACTTGGGCTGCTCTGCAATCTCTAGCCAAATGCCCAAACTTCTGGCAGTTCTGACAAAATCGACATGGCACTACTGTTGAATGATGATAAGTGCAAGAAGCACACTGAGGGAATTGGCCAACTTACGCCTTCTGTCCCGGTTCAACTGCTGCAAACACCTTTCCAACTCTGACCCTCTTATCAGTTCTGAAATCCCTTCTCTTACTGGGTTCACCAATGTCCCTCTTCTTCTCTCCAGATTTAGTCAGTGTTCCAGCTCTAACCAGGTCATCAGTCATAGCACTGGTCCTTCGAATGGCTTCTTCAATCGAGTAAGGAGGAATGCCATTCATAGTGTTGCGAATCTGAGGAATGAGACCATAGATATATCTCTCAATCAACTTAGACTCAGAAGTCACCAAATGAGGCACCAACCTAGCCAACTCTTGAAACTTGCTGGTATACTCTGCATGACCGGATCCCACCATGGTGTGGTGCCAAAATTCTTGCTCAATCTTTTGCATCTCATTCAGTGGACAAAAGCAGTTCTTCATCATCTCTTTAAACTGATCCCATGGTGTTTCCAAAGTAGCAGTTCTTCCACGGGCTCCTAGCAAGGTATTCCACCATGAGAGTGCATCATCGGTAAATGAACCTCCAGTGAATCTTACCCTCTGATGAGATGGACATTCACTTATGTCCATGAATGCTTCCAATTTCTCCAACCACTTCATAAAGACGCATGCCCCTCCTCTTCCATTATAATCTGGTGGACCACACTTCTTAAACTCGGTGTAACTGCAACCTCTTCTCTCCACAGCATACTCATCATTCCTGGGAAACCTTCTGGGTCCAGGGTCCACATATACACCTTCCCCAACAAACTCCACTTCAGGGTCAAAATTTTCTGGTTCTTGATTCACTTGTTGTGGCGCAACTCTTACTGGTTCAGCTTCAACTTCAGGTGCTCTTCGGTTCTGATTCGGAACAACACCCATTGCGGCAGTCACTTGTTCGATAATAGTAGACATTGAAGCCGCCAACTGTTCAGCAATGATAGTGGCCAAATCAGGGTTCTCAACGTGACCCATGCCATCACCACGGCCACCACGACCTCTACCACGGCTTCTTCCTTGTTGACCTCCCCGACCTCCTCTCGGGTTGCCACGACCACCTCCAGGGTTACCACGACCAACACCATTATCTCGAGCTTCGACATTCGGGTTTGCTCTTGTTCGCACCATTTTCCTATATTAAGAAGAGATGGCATCGGCGTTAGAATGAGGAAATAGTCGTTTGTGACGTCATTTACGCACTCTCAAACACACTCGTGTTAGTTTCCTAGAATCCTATACACTTATATTTTTATTATCGCATGTAGCTCAAGAAATCAAGTATTACATCTGAAGGTGAGCACTATCATCATATCAATCATGCACTACAAAGTAACATTGCAATAAGATATTCAATTCATGAAGGATAGTTCTCAAGATGAATAACATAACCATTTCAACTCAAATTTTCAAATCCAATTAACTTTTGACAGCCAAAGTGCGGTCCGGATCTAACACCTACATCCGTTGCACTAGCGGTGTATGTATACAGGGTGTACCAGCGGCTAACCCTCCACACCTATAGTACATCTAATGCAAGGTCGGTTTACGGTACTTATATGCTCCCTCGGTATTGGCAAAGGTATGTATACAGGGTGTACCAGCGGCTAACCCTCCACCCGACCAACACGTATTAAATTGCCAGAGTTGCTACCACACTCTAACCATCTTAGGCACGATCCATGTTGCCACCAAGTCCATAGAAAATATACCACACGCGAAAAGTTGATCAGGCTTTTCTATGATGATATATCGTCGTACTTCCTTGCTAACAACACATCATTTCGCTAACTTATTATCATTATTTAAATTTAATCACATCTCATAGTTCGAATACCAATAGCATGAGTACGTGTGGCAAGGTAGCATGGTGCTAAGGTCTGCGCATGAATGAATACAATAGCATGAATATCGTAGATATAGATAAGATCCATAGAGATTGAATGCACACATAATCCCTATCATGCATGCTACGTGCAGTTCCTAAGTTATAGTCTAGGCAAATCCACCTAATTCACTATAACCACGGCTCTGATACCAATCTGTGACACCCCGACTAAGGCGGAAAACTCGGGATGTAAGATAAAGCACACGCGCACATGGATGTTACATAGGAATACTAAATGAGTGCATAGAATAGGCATAAATAGTCGTTTACATAGTCAAACAAGCATAAGAGAAGTCATCCCACACATGTATAATCGAACATTCAAATAGAGATGAGATAAGTTCCCACGTAGGGGAAAAGGTTAGGCATATTGCCATCAAGCATAAACAAGAGCATGCAAACTTCAAAACCTACCCTGCAGTCTGCCAAAAGTCCCATGCTACCATTCCTAGCCACGATTAAGATCGTTCCATTTGTTCGAGGTCAAGATCGTCTTGGGAGACTGGGTTCAAGATCGTCTCATCTGTTCAGGGTCAAGATCGTTTCATGTACTGAGGTTCAAGATCGTTTTAAGTTTCTAAGCTCAAGATCGTTTCAAAAGTCAAGGCTCAAGATCGTTTCATAGGTCATGGTTCAAAATTGTCTTAGTTTTATGGTCAGGATCGTTTTAGTCTCCTAGTCAAGATCATTCTATTAGACTTAAGGACAAGAACAAGATCAAGAACGAGTACATGATCGTTCTTAGTTCAAGAACAAGTGTTTGAGCGAAACCGATCCAAATGATTAGTTACCCAATAAGTACACAACAGCACAGCACCACACAAGATCAAACGAACAAGCACGATAGAACATGAACTGCCATAGGACGATCTTGGGACCAAGATCGTCCCATTGCCTTCAAGAACAGAACCGTTTCGTGGCCAAGAACAAGTACAAACATGACATCAATATCTAGATCGATTTCCGGACTTGTTAGAACATCAAACTAGTACATGTATACACAATAACACTAACCAATAACACTTTTAACCATTTCAAGACCATCTATAACATGAATAAGGCGTGACACATCAAGAACAAGTTTTCCCTCATTTTCAAAAATGGGTTTTGTAGATTAAAGCATGTTATGACCCAAATTTGTTCATAAAACGGTTACTAGACACATTTAGACACAAACCCATTAACTATCAACACGTTTTTCATTCAAAAATTGGACCAAAAATCAAGAACATAAAATTGAAAAAGTACACTTTTAATTTGATCAAAAACTCAAAATTTGTTGTTGTTACCTGAGATTTGATTTCAGAAATGTGTTTTGATTATCACAAGGATGCTAGAAGTACAAATGATTTTGGTTTAACAATCCAAAATCAAAAGATGAATTTTTGTGTGTGAAAATGGTGGCTGCAAGTGTGTGTTTTTAGAGAGAGAGAGTGAAGAAAGATGGAAAAGATGATGAATAGTTGTGTTTCTCTCACTAGGGTTCCATTTCCTTCTTTATATACCTTTCCCTTATTAAATGAACTCCATAAATACAAGGGCCATTTACAAACATTTTGAACTAGAACTTTTATAATCACAAACGCTTACGGCTCGAATTCTAGTAATTTATCGTATTAAATTATAAAATTGCCATTTAAATCAGGGTTTAAGATCAATTTGACCTTCATGTAAACACATATTTGAAACTAACATATATCAAGAACTTAAGTTAAATTGAGCCGTCTAATCGTTCTAATAGCGATAGCACAATTCGAGGAATTTATTTAAACATTGCTATGGCGGTTGTTCCAGCGATTAATTTGAGTCTCGGTCATTTAATCACTAAATTGAATTTGAACTTCATAAAACGTGCAATCCTAACATTCTGTCAAGCGAAATCAAGATGGGTGACCTTTAAATTATTGTTTTCAACAACAAACTTCTCTTTCGATTAATCCTTTGGGATTACTGACTTTTCAAACTAACTACTTGCAACGTGGCAATTCGGCCACAAAACCCCCATATTTTACTTGAATCATTTAATGTTTACAATTGCTTATTTAAGTCATTGCGAACGATCTCGGCTTACCAGTTTTAACTATACTGCATGCGATCAGGTACACTGCCTGTGAGTGTGTAGTAGTCAATCTTTCGGTAAATCGTGTTTATAAATTTAAAGCTAGATTTCGCACATCATACACCCAATTTAGGTCTCTGGTATCTAAGGGATACTGGATTCAATCTAACTGCTTATTCAGATGCAGATCATGCAGGTTGTAAGCTTGATCGCAAAAGCACTTCCGGTACTTTACAATTTTAGGTGATAAAATTGTGATTTGGTCTTCCAAGAAACAGAATTGTGTGTCACTATCAACAGCTGAAGCTAAATATGTGGCTGCGGCTAGTTGTTGTGTTCAAGTGTTATGGATGAAGACGCAGCTAACTGATTATGGTCTGAAATATGATCATATCCCTATCTATTGTGACTCTCAAAGTGCCATTGCTATTGCAGTCAATTCAGTAAACCACTCTCGATCAAATCATATTGATGTGAGCTATCATTTTCTCAAAGATCATATTGAGAAAGGTGACATCGAGCTCTACTTTGTGAGCACTGACTATCAGCTTGCAGATTTGTTCACCAAACCATTGGATGAAAAGAGGTTTAACTTTCTTATCTCCAAGCTTGGCATGTTAAATCTTGAACCTTAACTTATTTTGTTCTTAATACATTCTTGAAAAAACAAAAATACAAAATTTGAAAAGAAAAAATCAAATACAAAAATATAAAATTTTGAAAAATAACAAAAAGATTTTCTTTATTTTTTTCTTCTTCACAGTGGTTTACATATACTATGTATGTAACCCGTACTTCATTGATTTATTTATATCGCAGTGGCTTATACATACTCTGTGTATTACCCGTGCTTCATAGTTTTATTTATTTCCAAAAGAGGCTTTCATGATTTCTTTTTAAGATCATGGGCAAGAATTATTTTTCCCACCAAAAGAATTTGTCACTCTCTATTGTTAAATAAATTTTTTTTTCCAAAACGCTCAATTGTTGATATGAGAAGCAAAGGATCGAACGCCTTTGTGTACTCCCTAGTTGTCTCATCTAGAACAACTGATTGAGTTAAAATTTTTTGCTTAAAATGTTTATTTGCATCCAACTTGTTGATGTAAGATGCGACGGATCGAACGCCTTTGTGTACTCCCTAGCAGTCTTACTATGAACATTGTTGTTGAAGCAAAACTTTGTGTTTCTTAAAATCTTGTTCACGTTAGACTCTCAAATTTTTCTGTATATATATCAAAACAAAGATTTTACTCTTTTTGATTTCACAAAAACCAATTTTTGCTTCACCTTTCTATGAAAACAAATTTTAATCCACTTTTGCATAGATTAAGAGGGAGTTTGTGATTTCAAAACTTTCAAAACTTCAAATGTGTTATTAAATCTTTTCATACACACATTTGATAATTTTCATATGACTTTTCATCAATTGAAGTTCGGTGTTTAGTTTGCACTTGAGCGATTCATTCACTCCATGAACTTTATCATCGCCGATGAGTTCTACCCGCGGAGTATTCAATTCTTTCATTAGATAGTAAGGGTATTTTGAGTGATGATGGTTTCGTGCAAATAGGATGGAGGGAGTAAAGTCAAAAAGTGAGAGGTTACGGTGATATGTTGTGAGAAAAGGGTTAAATGATATCCTTCCTTAAATTCTCAAATCGCCAGGTGAAACAAATTTCTATCGGATGTCATTTGTTGATATCTTAATAAAGACTTCATGGACCCAGTGAAGCGATGCACATCTTTACCTAACCACTCAAGTGTTTCTTAACAAATACTTGTTTCATTTCTCACAGAGATTTTCACATTTCTATTGACTCTTCATTTGGAAGATGTTGATATTGAAAAAGGGCGACATTCTGCTCTAGTCCCCGACCTCATTTGATCACGTTGTGTCTAGAGCTATCTTAATCGATCATTAATTTGATTATTATTCATTTTCTCAAGACACATTCGAGTCACATCTTTGTGATATTATTGCTTATCTATGTGATATAGCCGGAACATTTGTAGTGATATCTATTGATATTCCACGATGATCAAATGGAAATCCTACCAATGCTAACATCTTTTTCAACGTTGAACGTAGGTCTCATAATTACATTTAAGTGACTATTGAGTGAACGAGAAGTCTAACAGTGACCTCAGATTTTACCTAAAAGTCTATAAGGATAATAGATTGTGGTTATCGAACGCTTTGGCTGTACTAACCATGATTTATATTCTTTGAAGCAATCTCGTGGTTGAAAAGTCGCAGACCAAACTATGTTAGAACATTGCTTTGTGCATGAATCAATGATACATAGGAAATCCGAAAAATGTTATACATTTCTGTCGGTCATTTCATTAATCCTTTTGATTTTTGAATATGTTAACGGATCATTCTTATCCGGTTTTCATTTCTCATCTCACAAACACAAAAATCACCAATACTGTTTTATAACATTTGTATCAACAGCTTCAACCTTACATTTTAGTTACCCTTAGGATTCTTTGGGTTGGGCTAATGGTTAGGGTTGATATGTTGATGGTTGATATTTCTCCATGTGTATCTTGTTTTAGTTTGTCATATTTCTTATGACATTTTCTCAATCAATGTTTGCATAATGACATTGGTTCCCAACTTTGTCATTATGAGGGGGAGAAAAGATTATAATTGATTAATTGGGGAAGAAATAAGAAATAAGATAGCAAGGAGAAAAGGTTGTATTGATTGGATGTATGGAGGTTGAAGATGGAGTTGAGAGAAAATAACATAGAGAAAAGGATGTATGGAATTAATGGAAAGGCTTACAAATATAGGGGTGGAGAAGGATATTTATACATTTGACCTATGTTGTCCAATATCCCCCCCCCCCCCCCCCATCATTAAACTAGTTAGAGTGAATTGGAATGATTACTTTCAAATCTAGTTTCTTATCTAGTTTCTTCAGATTAACTTGTCAAAGATTTTCAAAACATTTCAGTCAATTGAGCTCAGATTTTCACTAGATTTTAGTTGATTGAGTTCTTGATTTTGAAAAAGGAGGAAATCTACATTGATTACAAAGATAAGAATGAGACCAAAGATGAAAGGATATTATCTCAAGATGGAACAAATGTTCAAAGATGCTCGAAAGATTGATTGGAAGATTCTAGACAAAGAAGTAAAGCTTCAAAAGAGTCTTCATCAACATCTTCCATTCAAGATCTTCAAGTCATACAATTATACTCATTCAAGAAGCTCCAATGCATACATCAAGGGGGAGAGTACAAGTTCATGATACTTCATTCTAAGAAGATGAATTTCACTCAAGAATCGAAGATTGAAGAACCAAAGCCAAGTTTATACCTTCCGCACCTCAAAAGACAACTCTGATTCATGGTTCAACAATCTTCAAATAATCAAGAAAGAACACACACTTGTTCTCTATTCAAAAAGAACATTGAGAATCTCTTCATGATTCAACTTCAAGAAGTCCAAGACCAAGATTGAATCAAGTTCTCCAAACACTTGTTTCAACAAACCAATTGTCTTCACCATCGGGCTCATCAAATCTATTCCTACAAGACAAGATTAACACGTACTTCATTCATTACAATATATCACTAAAGGGGAGAATGTTAAAAATTCAAAAATAGTGATAAATTGTAATTTAAATTAGTGGACTTACTTGTTGTTAAGTCATAGATAAATGATTTCTAAGGATGAGGGACTAAATGTGTTAATTAGCTTAATTGTATAGTTAGACTATAAATAGTCCCTTAACACTTTAGAAATCATAATTTTAAACAACAAAAACTTTCATTCCTGTAAATTTATACACACTTAATCCCAATCTTTCCTCTCTCTCTAGAAACACACACTAAAACACCAAGAACACACACACACAAATCCACCATTGAATCTGTGAATTCGAGGCTCAAATCGTGTTAATTACATTTCTCTTAAACAACTCATTGAGCTTACAAAAAACTATCAATAACATCATTAACAAACTTAAAATTTTGATTGACGGGTCGACTTAACAACTTGAAAACTCAACCTGGACCGATCCAAGAAATCATGTTGGTAGGTTAATGGGTTGAAAATCTCTTATAGTTTCAAGTCAAGATTTAAGTTGAGTAAATTATTTACAGTCTGGCTATTGTCTATAAACAACTTAATCATACATTTACAACATTTTAGTGGAGTAATATATATGACCCATATACATACACAATAGTTAATATTTATTAAAACTATTTATGGTAAATGTTTTCCAAATTATAATTATAATTTTTTTCCAATAATAATATTTTTAAACTATAAAAGGTCATAAACCCTCTTTATGTATATTAAACCCATTCTATATATACTATACTTGAAATTGTACAAGTGTTTGAAGATTATCTTAAATGTATGTTTGATTTCATACTAAACATCATTTTTGGTATATGATAAGACGTATATTTTTTGCAATGTCTGTTATATGTACATGTTATTATGTAAATTTTAACGACCGGGTATTAAACTACGGCGGGTTGAAATTTAAGATCAGACACTTCAACCTGGACCCGACTCCGGTCGACCCGAGTCAACCAGACTAATACATGGGTTGGCGAGTTCATAGGCCCAACTTATTTTAAATTTCAAATAAAAATATCAAATCAACTTTTTTGTAGTTTATAAAAGGTATGTAGATATGTAAATAACGGCTATTGTTAGTAAAGCTATCAATAAGTTCGAGTTGGCATGCTGATGGGTAAAAAACCTGTGATCCTGACCAAACCCATTAAAAATTTTAGGTCAGAATTTTCAACTCTTGCCTACAACATGTCAACCCAAACCAACTCATCAACTTGAAAAAAAAATTGGTTTGGCGGGTTAGTAGGTCGAATTTTGGGTTGTCGGGTCAAATAGGCTGGTGGGTTAACGGGTTGGTGACTTAAGGTGGTGGGTTGATGGGTCGACCTGTTAAAAAAATATTATATAAACTTAAAAATATTTTTACATTGAAGGGTCTACCTGTTAACCCAATAGGTCAACCGCAACCTAACTCGAAAAATAAGGTTAGTGGGTTGGTGGTTCGAAATTTCACAACCCTAACTCGGTTATCTTCGTGAGGGCTCCAATTCTGTTTTCGGATTGAGTCGAGTATTGACAGTCCTAATTGTTATGGTTGTTAATCGGGTCAATCTATATCGATTTGGCTTTGGGTCAAGTACTCAAGTGGGTTTGACGGGTCAAATATGTTATTTTCGGGTAACCCGATCACCGACCGGGTATTATATATATATATATGGCCCATGGAGCTAAGAGAAAATATTATGGATTTGCTTTCATCTTCACCCTTCAAATTAAATCAACATTTAATCTCAACCGTTGAAAATAAAAGACACAATTTAGGAAGGAAGGTGTTATATTAAAAGTTTAAAACATGTATTTAATAAAAATGAGAAAAAAACATGTATTAACTATTGATGAGAATAAAAAAACAAGTATGAGGCTAATATTTTAAGGGGTTTGCTAAATACAGCCCTTAGGGCTATGTTTAAGGTGCATAAATTGTTTGTACATTTACCATGAAAATCAGGGGGGGTTTAATATGGAAGGTACAAGTTTTTTTATGCACTATATTTATTTTTTAAAAATAACATTATAAAATAACAAAAATAAAAATGTAATAAATTGTAAGAAGAAAAGTGATTATGACATAATAAATAAATTTTTAAAAAAAATAAAACTTAATTTTAAGAAATAATTTGGATGTGACAAATAAGCAATATTTATGGAATGATGATGTCACAACAATCCTTTTTTATTTAATATAAAGATAAAGATAAAGATGGGTAAATATTACAACCATTGAAACGAATTAGACAAATTTGATAAAATCCCTTCTTGGTGAAATAAATTTATTTTAAAAGATAATTATTAAGCAAAATGCACGCTAAATTTTAAAAAATATATATTTAGTTAAAAGCTATGAGTAATAATCAAATAAATGCTTCCTAAATTTGGTATACTTTTTTTTCCATATAAATATCAACTGTAAACACTGCATGCTAATTATAATAAAAATCCTTTTTGATATTTACATATATTAATATTGTTATCATAGCTAGAAAAAATTATCTAATGGATACTTTAAAAACACTATTGAAAAAGTGTTGCGCTATTTAATAAAGTGTCGTATTATCTAAGAAAAGTGTTATATTATCTAAAAAAAAGTGGGGGTGCAACTTACAACCCAAACTTGTCAACTTGAATCCAACCACCAACCTTGAAAAAATCGGGTTGACGGGTTAAGTTGGTTGGTAGGTTGATTTCATGTCATTGGTGGGTTGGTAGGTTTGCGGGTTCATGTCAAACTGTTTATGAGTTTGTCAGGTGTGGTGGGGAAATGGTTTGGTGGATCGACATTGAAAACAATTACAAAAAATTAAAATAGATATCAAAACTCTTTTTATACACGATATTACCCAAAAAAAAAGGTTGCCAATGAGTTCGGGTTTGCGGATTGACGGGTCAAAAATCTATGACCCTAACCCAACCTAATAAAAATTTCAGGTTAGCAATTTTCACTATCAACCCGAACCCAACCCACTAGCCTTAAAAAAATCGGCTTGGTGGGTAAAATGAGTTAGTAGGTTGACGGGTTAATTTCAGGTCAAACAGGTCATATGGGTTATGGGTTGGTGGATAGATTTTAGGTCAAATTGGCATTGATTTGCGAGTTGGCGGGTTAATGGGTTGGTGGATCAACCTACTAAAGTTATTATTAAAATTTTAATTATTTTCATGTTAGTGGGTCGACCTATTAACCCAAATGGTCAATCTGAACTTAACCTGAAAATTTTGATTTGATATACTGAATCATATACTGAATTTTTGATTTGATATACTGAATCATATTTGGTTACTGGATCGACTAATTAGTGGGTAAGCTGGTTCACGGGTCAAGATTTTATAACCCTGTTCTGATTTTTTTCGGGTTGGGTCGAGATTGATAGCCCTACCAAAAAGTATATTTCTCGCAATGTGTAAATGTGCGATACATCGTACATGTATAAATTTATTTCATAACCCGGTCAACGACCGGGTATTGATCTAGTTAATCTAGTTGTAGTGAATTGATGGGGCTTTGATCATTTGAAAACTAAAATTTTCGTGAAAACTAGAAAACTGCCAAACACATTGTGATTTGAATTTAACACAATGTGTTTTTAATATGTTTTTCGAAAACACATTGTGTTAAGTTCATATCACAGTGTGTTTGAACAATTTTCCTATTTACAACGTTATCAAAAACACACCGTTATTTAAAACTTAACACAACGTATTTTAGGTTACACAATAAAAACATATTATGTTTTATAAAAACACATTATGTTAAATGCAGATCACAGTGTGTTTTGATTAATAATCTAGTTTTCAAATGAGTATTTAAAAAAAATATATATATTCACGTCATTATTTCGGAAACTTATTTTCCACATAGAAGAGTCCAATGAATCAATAATGGAACGGAAAAATATAATGCATATTTTGATATTTATTTATGTTTGTTGACTATAAGTGCAATATTTCAAAATCTGATCAAATTCTATGTTCTTTTTTAACACCCATCTACTACTATAAATACCACTATCATCATTCATAATTTATTACAACAAAATCATTCATCTTTATAAATACACATATATTTCTTTTGATAAATAGGTGATTTATAATGGCTGTTCAAACAGTTGTGATAGAGGTCCCCTCTTCACTTCCCGCTACTATACTTTTCAAGCTTTTTAAAGACTTCGATAACATTGCCCCTAAGGCTGAACCACAAAGTTACAAATCTATAACAAACATCGAAGGTGTTAGTCACGTAACATATAGTGATGGTAAGCAACGTCGTTATTAATTGGCATAAATTTCAGAAACGTGAACACTTTTTTCAAAATTTGTACCTATGTCAATAAAAAATTTTATGTTGTAACCGTGTAAAAAATAAAAGTACATTGACATTTCAAGCATTTTTATTTCTTATTAATTTGATAACAGGTATATAATTTCGGTTTGTTACGACTACCAAAAATTGACTCTTCATCATTATTTTATCACGCCTTACTATCTCCTAACAGTTTTTCATTTCACCTGCCAGAGTCCAATTTCAATAGTTCTAAGTTCAGGTGTGATGCCATGGACACAGACAAGCTTACCCTTAGCTACACGGTCATTGAGGGTGACGTCTTCATGGGCAAAATCGACAATATCGCCATTCACTTTGAGTTCATTCCTTCTGCTAATGGAGGCTCTGTATACAAGCAGACATTGGTGTTTCAATGCACAGGTGATTCTACGCTATCTGAAGAAGAATTAAACGGAGCCAAAGAGTTTGACTTAAACACGTTAAAAGCATTTGAGGCGTATGCCATTGCCCATCCTGAAGTTTGCTAAATACTTATTGAATCAAAAGCTTTTGTTTCAATTAGCTAGAATCGTGTGTGCTGAATATTGGAAACGGTTCTACTATATATAAGTGTGTTTTCAACATTTTTACCAAAATAATGGACATGTGTGTCCTCTTAATTAAGTTCTCATTTTAACCTTTTTAAATATATACTAGCTATTACTAAAGTTATTATATATAGAACAATCCAAAACTTCAATTCTACAGTATCCGGTTTGGTTGGCTTAGTTTGGTGGTTTTAGGCTTAATCGGCTAAAGGGTCCCTTTTATCCAATAAATTTTTTCCAGCTTGCTTGTTGGTATGGAGGTGTTCCCAGGGCCAATCACTCTTTCAGGCTTTCCATTTTCATTTAACTTGATCGTTTCTTGTGGGACCCGCCACTATTAGTACTGAATCAAATGAAAGAGTTCATCCGAACTACAATTCCATAATCTGTATACCTTCACTAACAAAACATAAAGCAATTGTAATATCCTAAAATAATTACCTTATAAAAAAAAAATTAAAAATTTAAGAAAATAAACTTTCCATATGAAAGTTGGCTAATTAAAATTAAAATAATTAAATATTGTAAGAGTCTTTTGCACCAAGAAACTTGACTCAAATTCCCTATATAAATAAAACCTTCTCATTGTATACGTGCAATAAAACCTAAAATATACGTTTAACAAAACAACAACCCTTTATATGTTTTCGAAGGCTGCCGCATAAAGAAGATTCACAATAGATAGGTGTTAATATAATATTAAAAATAATAATAGTCATCACTTTGTTTTGGTTGGGGGGTGTTGGTCGACAGAAACAAATTTTGTTTCTTAACTACATTCGAACTAGACGGTATTAAATTAGGGGCGGTGGTTCTGTCAAGTAATTCATCTAGTCAAAGCTTCTACTATCATCTTTATTGGTAAGCCTTTTGATCTTATCTATATAATTTATACAATGTTTCAACAGTGGATTATAAATCTATTTAAATGCAATAGTCATAGTGTCATATCTCTGTATGTTTTAAAACTCTGACATAAGGCGTGATTTAAATATGATATAATTTTTATATAAAAATCATACGGGATAGTTACTACGTTATGATCAAAGTTTGTAATATATTGATTAAGTAGTATGAGTATTTAAAACAAGTCTATTAATTAATATAAATATAAATTGCAAGATTTTGAGTTTTACGTTCACTGATGATAAATTTTGCCATACAAATTAATAAGTATCTTGTATGAAGCTTTCATGAGTCAAACGAATTTGTGCAGAATAGCTAATTATGGGTATAGTCTTTAATTAAACAACTATGTAGAATATCATCATGATTTATTTGGACAACAAATAATTGGAAGGACAATATAACTACGAGATTTATATATTTTGACTATAATATTAATTCTAACGTGAATTTAACCTTACTGCAAAACAAATAATTACAATTTTATTAGTATCAGTTTATATTTATATTAATTCGCTTCTAGTATAATTACACTCTATACTGTTAAAAACAAAACTATATAACCAATCTATAAAATATAAAGGATATTACATACTCCCTATTTGAATGTCTTTTGGTGCTTATACTTTGGTATTTGCTAGACTCGATTTGGTGATCTCATTCCTTTGATGATTCTTTCGTCTTTACAAATCATTGTGATCAAGATAAGGTACGGATATTCAAGGTGGTATTAGGATTCTTTCCGGTAAAATCTTGCTTTCTCAAAACTTTGTATTATTTGTATCAATATATGTATTGTTTGAAATATTATTTGTTTGTCAGTCTTTGTATAAGATTGTTGTGTCAAAACCAACTCTGGAAACCCGATTTGAAAATAGTCCCGAAAGAGGTACATTTGGGTTTCATTTGATGCGGTGATTCGTACAAGTGTTTCTCAAATTTGTACACTAATATATGTCCCTCAAGTATTGGTCCCGAAAAAGTTATGTTTGTGTTACATTTGATGCGATGATTCGTACAAGTATTTCCCAATTGGGTGGACGGAGATGTGGTTTTAAGTCGATATATTTTAAATGTTTCAAAGTATATATATTTTTAATTTATATAATTGTTCGAAAATTCATCTTGTCATTTGAAAACTTATTTAATATATTTAAGCGTATAAGTTGGTCAAAACGTGTTAGAAATCCAAAAATAGTGATACATTGTAATTTAAGTTATGGACTTACTTGTTGTTAAGTCATGTGTTGATGATTTCTAAGGTTGAAGGGCTAATTGTGAAAATTAGCATAGTTGGTTAGTTTAGACTATAAATAGCCCTCAATTCCTTAGAAATCATAACCTTGACATAACCTTGACACACATTTTCATACCATTACACCTGAATAACAAACACTTGATCCCAATTCTCTCTCAACACACACACAAACACCAAGAATACACACACACACTAAACCGCCATTGTTGATGTGAATTCGAGTGATAAAATCGTGTTGTTACATGTGGTATCAGAGCAAAACATCGTTTTGATCTCGATCCATAACTGAATTCAATCACAATTCATCAAACAATCACCTTTTAATTTTGTTTTTAATCCTGTTTTTGTTTGTTTTTTTTAAATCACTGAAAATTCAAAAATAACCTCTCAAATCACATAAAATCACAAATGTTTGTTCACCGTTCGATTCCTCATAGTTAATTACATAATCCTCTCAAGTTTCGTGTTCTAATTCGATCTAGATCAAAAGTTCAGATTTTGAGTTTTTGGCGCTAAAATTTGGGATTTGATTCTGTTGTGTTATAAGCTGAATTGTGTTAATTGGATCGTTGCTAATGTGAAAAAAAACTGTTTGCAAGTGGTTTCATGTTCCAATTCCCAGAAAATCAAAAGATATTGAAGTTTTAAAAATCGTCAATGGAGTTGTTCATGTTCAGAGGTTGAAAACGACATTGTGAAGCTAAAACGATCTTACTTAGATCGTTTCAGTTTTTTTTCCTTGATACTTACATTTCAGTGTTGTGACTTGTAAAATGATTCAATTTAGATCGTTTTGATAAGTGTGGTTGTGGTGTAAAGAGTTGATTGTGGCTAACTGATCCTTTGGATTGGTTTTGGTCAATTCAATTTCTTGAAAATAATCAAGTTTTGGTGAAACTCTGTGAAGAAATCTAAAACGATCTCTTTTAGATCGTTTCAGACTTTGAAAAACCAAAACGATCTCTTTTAGATCGTTTCAGTTTTGGTAAATCCAAAACGATCTCTTTTAGATCGTTTCATCTTTCACTCAAACAATTCCTGGTTTGATTACTTCTTGGGTAACTGATCTTCGTGATTGGTTTTGGTCAATTCATTCCATTACATTTCATACCAAAACTCTGTCCAAATTCATTCAGAATACTTAGAATTTTTCATCCCAAATTCAATTTAGATCATTTTATTCCTGAAGAGAAATTTAGATCGTTTCATTTCCAATCAAGATTTAGATCGTTTCATTTCCAATCAAGATTTAGATCGTTTCATTTCCAATCAAAGTTTAGATCGTTTCAATTCCTTTATCAATTTATATTGTTTTCCTATCTTTCCAACTTTAGATCGTTTCATACTTTCTTCAAAAATCAATTCAATTCTCAAATCAATTTCTAATGGCTACTCGTGAAGCGTTGGCTCCGGGTACTGATACAAGACCTCCAGTTCTTTATCGTGGTAACTATGGACTTTGGAAGAAAAGGTTCATGGATTATGTGGAACGTCAGACTAATGGCCACATGCTTAAGGATTCAATCATGAATGGACTTGCTATGCATCGTCATCCTACTACCGGTGCTATTTTGACTCCTGATCTTTTGAATGCTGAACAAAAAGATCGTACTGCTGCTGACAACAGAGCTAGGTCATGCTTGTATCAAGCACTTCCTGATGAGATCTATGGCTCAGTTGATTCTTATGACACAGCAAAGGAGATTTGGGATGAAGTTGCTAGACAAATGGAAGGTGCTGATGTAACCTCAACAATCCGACTGACAAATGTCTTAACTGAGTTTGACAATTTTCAGAAATCACCAAATGAATCTCTCGAGTCCGTGTACTATAGATTTTGCAATGTAATCAATGAGCTGAGAAAGAACAAGGTCAAGAAAACTGAAATTGAGCTGAACATCAAATTCATCAAAGCACTTGGTCCCGAGTGGGAAGATTTTGGAACTCAAATCAAGCAACATCAAGATCTGACCAAATTCACCATTCATATTCTTTATGAATCTTTCAAGTTGAATGAGCATCAAGTTCTAAGCAAATATTCATTCAACAAAGTGCCAGAAGTTGTATCTACTGATCCTTTGGCATTGGTTGTTGAAAGAAAGGTTTCTGAGGCTCTTAAAAGACAAATGACTGTTGTTTCTTCGTCTGATGAGGAGGGAGAAAATTTCTTGGCTCCAAGAGATGGTGTTCCTGATGAATTCTACCAAGCTCTTGCCGTTGTGACTAAGCATTTCAAGAAAAAGTATTTCAAAGCGAGGCCAACTAACAACAATCTTCGTACTTCATCAACAAGTGCATTTCCAAAGAAGGAACAATATCATCACAAGAGTTTTGAACAAGGTGAAACAAGTGGTTCCAAGAACGGAGATAAGAAAGCAGAAACTGAGAAACAAATCGTGGAAAAAGGAAAAACATCTGACAAAAAGTGTTACAACTGTGGAGTTCCTGGTCATTTTGCTGTGGATTACAAGCTGCCTCGCAAGAAGAATTATGAATACTACAAGCAGAAGATGCTCTTGGCAAAGCAAGTTGAAGCCGGTCAAGCCTTGATTGCTGAAGATGACAAGTGGCTTTTGCTGTCTGATGATGAAGATGAAGATCTGTCTGCAAATGTATGTTTCATGGCAAGGTTGAGCAAAGACAAAGTGTTGGAGGCTGACAGCATTGACGAGGAATATCCCGATGATGAGGTAAATCTCGACTCTATTTTTTCATCAATTAAGGATAAAGAGTCTTGTAGAATTGCCTTATCAAACTTGACAAATCATTACACTTCTTTAGCCAACAAAAACAAGAAATTGAAAAATAGCATTTTATTTTCAAAAAGGGAGTACACAAAACTTCTTGAAGAAAATTCTAAACTACTTTTTGAGTATGCTGCTATGAAACAAGAATTTCAAAACTATAAAGAACAAATGTTGGTTAAAGAATGTGAGATGAATGCGTCTCCTGATTTTAAGTTATTGGAAAAGTGCCATAATTTAGAAAAGACCATTCTTGATCTTGAAAAAGCCAATCAAGATCTTGAAGTTCAAAAGACCAATGAATGGCTTCGGAAAATGCAAGACAAATGGATGTTGATATTCTGAATAAGAAGCTTCAAGAAGCTACACCAAAAACAATTGAACTCGAAAGAAAAGTTTCTGATTTAAATCATAATTGTTTTTTAAAAGGCATTGAGATTGAAAACCTTGAAAGACAAATTGAGGAACATAAAAAGAATATACTTTTCTATCAAGAAAAGTTGTACAAAGTTGAACAAAATCCTCTTTTGGATTTCACTGCCTATTTCAATAAATCAAAGATTGATAGATCGGAACTTCTTCTTGGGTTGGGTTTTGAGAATATCACTCCATTGCAAAAAGCAAAAGAAGAAATTATACCTTTGTATGATGAGAAATTTTTGAGACTTGGTATGATACAACAATTCATTCGTCCTTTGGATGACGAATTTGAGACTGATGAAGTTGAGAAGATTCAAAAGAATAAATTTTTGGTTAATTATGATGCTATCAATACTTCTTATGAAACGAAAAATTCAACAATTTTTGAATTAGAAGAGATTGCGTCTAATTTTCAAAACCAAGAATTTGTCATTTCTCCACCAAAACCAACTAAATTGTATATTCCATCCACAGTTTTGGAAAAACAATTAGAAGGTTTACAACAAACAGTGGAATCTCAACAAAAACTCATTCATAATCTACAGTCTCAAAGTCCGAATTCGAAGAATGAATCAGTTGTTGTTGATATCAAGAAAGTTTGTGTGAATATTTCAACCCAAACTGATTTCAGTCTCTTAGTAGACCATTTCACTCAGACTACTTGTGATTTATCTACAGTTCATCCACCCAGACCGTGACTGACTGTTTTGCATGTACTTGTCAAGCTACTGCTACTTCTTTAGCTGCAAATTATGTGCAATCTGATTTATCTGATGAAGATCTTGCGCATAACTTAGTTTTGATATGGTACTTTTATAGATTTTTCACATGCGAAAATCTTGATGAGCTAGTTGTTCACCCTAAGCTTAGTGCTAGTATAGGTGTTGATACTTCTACTCAATTTTCTTGTGAAACCAAGGATGTTTCAATCCAAGTCGACCTTATTCCTGAGACTACCCGTGGTATGATGTTGGACAACAAGATTCCTGATATTTCTACATTTTCGAATGAATTCACCAAAGATGATTTTGATAAATTCATGGATGGAGAATATGGTTTTGACTCAGAAACTGAGAAAAAGATTGAATCTATCAAAATCATAAATTTTCAAAAAGAAATAAAAGGAGAATCTCAAAAACTAAAATCAGTGTCCAAAGCTTCAACATCATATTACTTCCAAGAACGAGTTAAACCCAAACTCGTCAAGGCTGAACAAAAGAGTTCTACCCCTTCTATCAAGACTGAACAAAAGAGTCCTAACCCTCCAAAACCCGACAAACATGTTAAAAAGAAACAAGCTGAGACCTCACCAAAACCAAGGTATCACAAAGTGAAACTTCCAAATGACAATCCAAATGCTTCTTTGTCTAACTCTCAATGTAGTTTAATTTCTAAAGTGACTAAGTCTAGCTCCGTTTTGCTAACTAGGGATACTTCAAATGGTGTAACTAGATATAGGGATAGATATGGATGGTTTTCAATTGCCAAACCTAAGAAGCAAGAAGTTTCCTCAACCCCAAAAGAGACAAAAAAGATGAATAAGTTTAAAACCACTCGTTCTAATCTTCTTAGTGTCAATTCTACAGGTGGAAAGACCAAATGGGTTCCTAAGTCATTAGAACCTAAGATCAATTTTAAGCAATTGTCTGTTGAGGAAAAGAAGAAGAGGAGGAGGAGAAAGAGTGTTGGTAACAGAAAGAAAAGAGTTTCTGTTGATTTAAACCATTCATCTTTAGTGAACAATGTTAATAAATCCAAGGCTATGCCTTGTGGGGCTGTGAACAATGATAATGGTCGTGCTTGTTTGAATGTTGTTAAACATGTTACTTTTAATTCAAATGTGAATGTGCGTACTTTTTATACGAATGTGCTTATTGATGGTGTGCTTGTTAATGCTCATATTGATTATAAAACATGTTTGTATGCATATCCTAAGTTATACCCCCTGCCTGTGTTAACTAACCACAAAGGACCCGTCTTTAAGTGGGTACCTAAAGTCGATTAAAATTTTTGATTGCAGGAAATAACCATCTGTGTATGGATACTCGATTCCGGGTGTTCAAAACACATGACTGGCAATAAATCATTGCTCAAGAACTTTGTTGAAAGGTTCATGGGAACTGTTCGTTTCGGAAACAACAATTTCGCTCCAATTCTAGGTTATGGAGATATTGAAAGAAACGGAATTGTCATTAAGAAAGTCCATTATGTTGAAGATCTGAGTCATAACTTGTTCAGTGTTGGACAGTTCTGTGACAACAACCTTCAAGTTCTTTTTCGACAATCTCTGTGCAAAGTCCAAACTCTAGATGGAATTGATATTCTATGCGGAGATCGTGATGATAATCTTTTCACAGTTATTCTTGATGATAACCAACCAACTGATAATATCTGTCTTGTTTCAAAAGCTACTTCGAAAAATTCTTGGTTGTGGCATAGAAGGCTTTCTCACTTGAATTATCAAACCATCAATGCTTTAGTCAACAAGCAACTTGTTGAAGGCTTGCCTGACTACAAGTATGAGAGTGAGCATGTCTGTCCTTCTTGTGCAGTTGGGAAGATCAAAAGAACTTCTCATAAACCAAAGAAAATTCCACACACTTTGGCACCTCTTCATTTGCTTCACATGGATCTTTGTGGGCCTATGAAAGTACAAAACAGAAACGGGAAGAGACATATTCTGGTTATCGTTGATGATTATTCAAGATACACTTGGGTCAAGTTTCTTGCTTCAAAAGATGAAACAACTCAAATTTTGATCGATTTCATCACTTCCACTCAAGTGAATCTTCAACTTCCAGTCCGTTATATCCGTTCTGATAATGGTACTAAGTTCAAAAATGCCATCTTCGATGAATTTTGCAAATCAAAAGACATTACTCACCAATTCTCTGCTGCTCGTACCCCGCAACAAAATGGTGTCGTTGAAAGGAGAAACCGTACGCTGGTGGAAGCAGCAAGGACAATGCTTGCTTATTCCAAGTTACCATCAAATATGTGGGCTGAAGCTGTTGACACTGCCTGTCACACACAAAATCGGTCCATCATCAATCAGCGTCATGAGAAGACTCCTTATGAGGTTATTAATAAACGCAAACCCAACATCAATTACTTTCATATTTTTGGGTGTGTCTGTTATACCTTGAATGATCGGGAAAATTTTGGAAAGTTTGAAAGGAAAGGTGACGAAGGTTACTTTGTTGGTTACTCAAAGACATCGATTGCATATCGCATCTTTAATCGTCGAACAAACACGATTCAAGAAACCATGAATGTTTGGTTTGACGAGATGTCTGGCATGATATTTGAACAAACAAGTTTGCTACCAACAATTAGTGATCCAAGTACTTCAAGTGCTTCCTCAAGGACGTCTACCTTAGCTTCAAAGTTCAAGAAATATCAAACTCCAACAAGTGAAGAGCTAGATATTCTTTTCAAAGAATTCTACAATTGAAAACCGATTCAAAAAAAGGAACCTCAAGTCATCAATGAACCAATTCCGAACAATGATCCTATTCAAACAAATGAACCAGTTCCTGACAACAATCGTGAATCATCTTCAAATTCTTCAGAGCAAGAAGAATCATCTTCAAGAGATATTTATTCGCAAAAGAATGTTCAAGAACAACCTTCTCAAATCACCCAAACAACAAATCCATCAAATACTCCAAATGTGTATGTACCACTGGATTTTGATCATCCAAATTTTGAGGAAAGAGTTCTTTCGAGCTATGATTCCATTTCTCAACAGAACTCTGGATTTAATGATGATAATGTTGACATTCATCAACAAGATCCTCTTCCTCATGACAACAAGTGGTCGCGTATGCGCAAAGATCATCCTACAGAACAGATCATCGGAGATCCACAAGCTGGTGTTTCTACCCGTACTACAGTCAATGAGTGTCTTGTTGCACTTTCACTGAGTAACATCGAACCCAAAATAGTCTCTGAAGCTCTTAGTGATCCAGAGTGGGTTAAAGCAATGCAAGATGAATTAGCTCAGTTTGAGAGACTGAAGGTATGGAGATTGGTTCCAAATCCAAGGAAAGAAGAACCAATTCGCACCAAGTGGATTTTCAAGAACAAGAAGGATGAAAATGGAGTTGTAGTAAGGAACAAAGCTAGATTGGTTGCAAAGGGTTACTGCCAACAACCTGGTGTGGATTTCGACGAAACTTTCGCTCCTGTTGCAAGAATGGAGGCCATTCGTATATTCTTAGCTTATGCCGCAATCAGAAACTTCACTGTGTTTCAAATGGATGTGAAGACAACGTTCTTAAATGAAGAACTCAAAGAAGAAGTTTACGTGGAGCAACCTGAAGGTTTTGTTGATCCTAAGAAGCCAAACCATGTCTACATGTTAGACAAGGCTCTCTATGGTTTGAAGCAGGCACCCCGAGCATGGTATGATTCCTTAACTACTTTCTTACTCAAAGGAGGCTTTACCAAAGGCACTATTGACCCTACCTTGTTTATTCGTAAGCAAGGTAAACATGTTTTACTTGTCCAAATATATGTTGATGACATTATTTTTGGGTCAACCAGTCAAACTTTTTGTCGAAACTTTTCATCTCTAATGGTCAATCATTTTGAAATGAGCATGATTGGGGAAATGAATTACTTTTTGGGTTTACAAATCAAACAATTACCAACTGGTATTTTTATATCACAAGGTAAGTACATAAAGAATATGTTGAAAAAGTTTGATATGACTACATGTTCTTCAATTTCAACCCCAATGGCTGCTCATACAAACATTAATGCTGATAAAAATGGAAAACCATTTGACGAAAAGAGGTATAGAAGCATGATTGGTTCGTTGTTGTATCTTACAGCATCTCGCCTGTAACACCCCAACTAAGGCGGAACAATGAGATGTACAGAAAGTCGAGTATTCAAAACAAAGGATTATAAATAACATTCACCATAGTTTTATTTGATAAAAGAATTTACAAATGTACAAGCATGTGAACCAATTTCCAAGTACAAATGCGTCCACCGTACTTGAATATTAAGTTCGCGAAAGAAATAACAAGCACATGAAGTAGTATACTACAATGATCAAGGCGGATTCCATTGCCTATCACAAGGTTTGATCTTTGACTCCAAGAGGCAACGCAAATAATCATGAAGCATATAAATCCTCAATGCTTAAGCTTATTTCCTGAAAAGCATGAAGAAAAAGTGTCAACTACGAAAACGTAGTTGGTGAGTGCATAGGTTTTTATATAAATCTTGGTACATCACCGTTTTAATACTTAGAAAAACTGATTACTATTACATTTCGAAATATCCAAACCATATGATCGACAAAATTTTCATATCATGTTATCAAGTTTCCAAATACCATAATGTCATATCAAGACTTGGAGAATCTATAGTAAAATTTCAGGTTTCTCATTTGTCAAATCATCATGAGAGAAAAAGTATATAAATCGATTAATCGTATATCATACCAAAATCATTCGGTTACCAAAATCATTTCAATATCACCAATTTCCATGAATATTTCCAATTCATCCTTTGATAATCATTTGTTCAACTCATTATAACCCATGTAAATAAATCCTTGTCATATGACCACAAGGGTCTAATTCCATTATCTTAGATGAGTAAATGCTTGAGCCACTACTACTACCATTTTATTCAAGTCCGATTACAATCCAATAATTCAATTCATAGCACAACCTGTCAATCAAGTGCCGTAATAATAATAACAATGATGATAATGGGTCGTGCCATGGAGACGCCCGATTATCTTAAGGTAGTTAGAACACCCGGGGGCCAGACTAGAAGTGGAGGTTGTCACGAAGGCAACCAACCTTCCAACGGTACGCTTTGGGTGGGCGGACGAAACCTAGTTGCGCAACTAACTAACTACAGGCCTCCACTTTCGGAGTAAATAGTAGTGTACCGAACGCCGCGGTTTGACAGAACTCAAGCTCATCACATCAATCCTTTATTATCATTTCATACTCATATATCAAGAATCATTTCATGTAACAAACTCTCTTTCAAGAAACATTGCATATATAGAAAGTAGTTTCATTTATCAATCTTTTCACCCCAAAAGTAAAACACGTAAAAGAGTTTGAAAGGGGGCTATGACTCACCTTGATATGCCGCATATTATACTCATCTATCCAAAATGGGTACTTCCCATCTATAGCTTCCTTGACCATATATCCATTACGTTCCTCCATCATTTTTCAAGCCAAGACTATCCCTACGATAGGACTAATATACGTAAGTTCCTATCTTAAGCCATCACTTAGAAATGCCGCTTTCATTATGTTGCTATCAATTGTGGAATCCAAGTATATTGCTAACATTCGCATTGTTTTGGTTGTAGCGATTGATGGTGAAAAAGGTTACTTTAATTACATGCGTAGTTATAAGTTGTTAGATTTTTGGTAACTTGGCTTCATTTGTGGTTTCACTTGGCATCTTAGGTTATCATGTAGAAATATCATATTAAGCGATGTTATCCTTATTCATCATTTGTTGTGTAACCGATTTTAGCGCGAATTAGCATTTGTGATATCAGTATATAACTTGGTTAACATAATTACTTATTCCTATCTCACTTAGTTATCTTTGTTTTATTTTTATTACACTTATCTCATGAAATTCGTTTAAGTGTTATGGGCCATTATCAATTGGGCCTTAAGTGTCATGGGCTTTTAAATGTTTTGGGCTTACATTAGTTATTGGGCTTTACCTTATCTGGGTTAGGTGCATAATGGGTCATAGTGGTTATTGGGCTATAAGGCTTATTGGGCCAAGTGGGCCTACTGATTTGTGTTCCTTATGGGTTCATTATTTGGGCCGGGTTAGCCCATTATGGTTCTTAGTTCATTACATAGCCCATTATGCCATTTATAAGATTACTTACAAATTTTCTGTTTTATACTTTATTTTTAAGAAATGTTAGCTACTATTTTGGGGTCAAGACGAATTATTTGGACCTTCATGATTTTTACACAGTGACTTATATGTATCTAGTATTTTTGTGAATTTTTGGTGAATTTTTAGATGATGTTTGGTGTTCGTAAAAATTATCCAAACACGAACTGTCCCGAATGGGCACTGCTTGCGACATAAGAAGTTCTTGATGTTTAGATGTTCTGATTGTTAGAAAAATCCCATGATTTTATTTTAAGTTCACAACACATTGAAATTACTTTCCACCATGTATGACTTCCTGGAACTTTATGGATTAGGAGATAAAAATTGTTAAAGTTTATAAAATATTCATACAAAATTACAGTTTTGACCAGTTTCAGTAGAAAAATCATATCTTTCGTTTGGTTTAGTATTTTTGAGTAATTCCAGTTGGAGGTTAATCTTAACTCATTTGTCTACAACTTTTATTTTGATAGTCTTTCTTGAAAATGCCCTCACATGCCCAGTTTTCCCGTTCAAAGACAGAAGATGGATTCTGTCAGCTTACTTTGTTTGCCCAATGCATGCCTTTACTTTATGGCTTCACCCAATACTTATTTTGGCAAACCCAATACATTTTGTTCATCCTAATTCATCTATTTATCTTTCATTAGTGTTTTCTCCAGATTTTATTTCATATTTTATGGACAAATCATGTGATGAAGGTGATGAATTTATATTTGTGTTCTTGTGATTTCGGTTAGTGACTTTTATGCATTGTTTGGTCTTGAATTCTTATAAAATCCTTATTTCTTGTACTAACTTCATAAATCCCAGATTATTAACATGTATTTAATCATCAAAATATATATATGAAATCATCAATTAAAGACCCATCTCAAATCTCAAATCAAAACAACTTAAACTAGTGCAAATCCAAGCATGCATGTAATCATCTCATCATTTTAACAACAAATCTTTATCCAACTTCAATTCAACAACTTAAAAACATATTTTTATGAAAAACTCCAGAAATATATTCATCAAGATATATAAATATGACCATATTTTAAAGGAAAAATCACTTTAAAAGTTATTTAATCTATAACAACACTTTTGGGTCTTAAACTTGTTGAATCCTTGAATCTTTTCTCTAGATCTTGACATGCAATATCATGAAAGAAAAGATTCTATCAACTTGCCCTCATCAAGTGTATATTCAAAAGAAAACTTGAAGATTCATAAAGAAAACATGAGTTTTTGATAAAACCTTTAAGCATAAACATAAGCAAGATTTAATCTAGTGAAAGGAGGGAAGATTATACCCTTGAAGAACACTTTTTGATGATGAGAATATGCAGATTTTCGTGACCCTTAATGCCTCCAACAACCCTTGTTTCAACCTTAATATAACCCTTAAACTATGCTTGAATTAATCCTTTGTTAATCTAGCCTATAACTGTTAGAGCACATAAAGTGCACAATCTGTTGTCCGATGCAATAATTCTAAAAGGCTAAGAACTATTAAGTTAATAAGGCCCAGTCTGTTTGTACAGCCTATAAATATAAGTCTTAGGTCACGAATTTAGGTTGATGATTTAGTTGCAACATAGAGTCATTCACTAGGTTCTCGAGGTAGAGATCTATACCTCGAGATACCGCCCAAACTATCACGATTCGTCTCAATGATTGTAATCCGTAATCATTGTAGATGTTGTTCATACGGATTCATCTTGTAATCATATGATTAATGATAGTATTTTTGTGTTTATCTCCTGTTCTTATTATCTTCGTGTGTGTTTATCATGATAATCATTAATTAACCCTAAAGACGATCATAGACGGATTCCGCACATCTATGATTGTTAGATCTCGTGTTAATCGATCCGGGAACGTGCTGAAACACGTTTTCACAAGTGGTATCAGAGCTTTGGAGGATGATATTTCCTCAAACGAGATCTGAAAATTAGGTTTTTGATGAAGAATTTCGACCAGATCTGCTAAATTCGTTTTGAATCTTGCAAAACAAAGATAGGAAACGAATTTAACTTTAAATTCGTTCTAAGTTCATCTCACGAAGATAGGAAACGAATTTAACTTTAAATTCGTTCTAAGTTCATCTCACGAAGATAGGAAACGAATTTAACTTACGAAGTTAGTTGTGCTTACGAACTTAAGTCTTAACTTCGTACAGATGAGGTCTTCACCTTACGAACTTAACCCAAAATAGCCAAAAACACCTCACGAACTTAACCTTTTTCACCTCACGAACTTACACTTACGAACTTAGCATTTGGTTGCAAAGTAACTTTGTTCTTCCGAAGTTAGATTGCACTTAAGAAGTTAGTTGTTCTCACGAACTTAAACTTCGTTTCATGCAGACTTAGTTCTTACGAAGATAACATCTAAGTTCGTGCTGATGTCATCCAGAAGTTAGTTTAACTGAGAGTTGATGTCATCACGAAGATAGTCGTTCTAGCTGAGACAAGTTCGTATATGGTTCTTATCCGACGACGAAGATGTTCTCAAGCTACTTTAGAGGTTCAGTGTGTTTCAACATCAGAAGATCAATTACATGGAAGCACACAACAGGGTAGTTATTAAAAAAAAAAAAAAAAAAAATTTGGTAAAATTTAATTTCTTCTATGGTCTTAGAAGTGGATTTTTACACGAGATTCAAAATTTGGTAATGGTTGAAAAATTTTGGTCCGTTTTCGCGCATATTTGGCACGGTTTCGGTACAAAAATTTGATAATCATCAAATTTTTCCTACCATCTTAGATTCAATAATTTACGTGAATACCAATGTTTCACGTAAAGGTGTTTTTCCCAGAAAATTTGGAGGGAAAATGGTGTACCCTGTTATCGGCGAAGAGTTTGCAGTTGTTATATGCTCTAGGCCATTTGGAACCTCATACAGGATAGGAGATACCTAAGACAGGCTGAAGTTCACGATTTTTGCAGAGAAATGGGGGGGGGGATAAAACTTTTAGTCCTCGGTATTTCTAAGCAAAAATATGAACTACTCGACATTCATTGAAGATCAAAGGTTATTCTGTTCATTCATTCAGTTTAACGGTTGATGGTGATTAAAGTATTATAATGTTCGAGTTTGAAGATCATCATGTTATTATTGGAATATTATTAGAAGTTGATCTTTTTGATATAGCGGTTTGAACTGTTGAAGTGTTGGTGCAATGAAGCTGGTTACTTTTTGTTGAGTATTTGAAGATTGAATCTTATCTATATTCCAAGACATAAAGATGATATCAGGTGACTGAGAGGAGCAGTCACGAAGATAAAGATCTTTGTGTATGGCAGCGTATACAACTGAAGAGGATATCTGATTAGAAAGGCTTCGGGTGATTGGTAGAGTTGTGAAGATACAAGACAGAGTCAGACACTGCTAGTTGAGACAGGATTCATGATACTACAGTTTGTGATTCAAGCTACAGAGTTTCTTATTTTTGTGAGAGCTGATTGATTTAATGTTGATTGTTGGAAATTCAACTCCGCTATTACATGCCAATTAAGCAAGATGAGCAGAGTCTCCGGCAATAAATCCTAGGGTGGAAGATTGCTGATGTTTAATTTGGAGGTGCTACTACTGAGGGGGAGAACTACAGCGAGAAGTGTTGGGTTGGTTAGTTTTCATGAAGATATAGAGATTTTGCAGGTTGAAGATGAGATTGCAGTTTCAGAAGATCGAGTCTCAACATTGAAGATCCGATATCTCAAGTTAAGGGGGAGGCTATTCATTTAGACTTTCTATAATTAATATCGGTTTGTGAAGAATTGATTGCACCGGCCAAGGGGGAGTTTGTTAGAGCACATAAAGTGCACAATCTGTTGTCCGATGCAATAATTCTAAAAGGCTAAGAACTATTAAGTTAATAAGGCCCAGTCTGTTTGTACAGCCTATAAATATAAGTCTTAGGTCACGAATTTAGGTTGATGATTTAGTTGCAACATAGAGTCATTCACTAGGTTTTCGAGGTAGAGATCTATACCTCGAGATACCGCCCAAACTATCACGATTCGTCTCAATGATTGTAATCCGTAATCATTGTAGATGTTGTTCATACGGATTCATCTTGTAATCATATGATTAATGATAGTATTTTTGTGTTTATCTCCTGTTCTTATTATCTTCGTGTGTGTTTATCATGATAATCATTAATTAACCCTAAAGACGATCATAGACGGATTCCGCACATCTATGATTGTTAGATCTCGTGTTAATCGATCCGGGAACGTGCTGAAACACGTTTTCACAATAACCCTTATTATTAATATGTGTTTAGATGGATTTTTCTTCCTTTATCTTCCTTGAGGGCTGCCAAAAATGAAGAGAGAAAGAGAGGAGAGAAAGTAGTTGTTTGAGTGTAAGAATGTGTTTGTGTGTGTGTTGGAAGAATAAGTGTTGGAGTGTTAATTGTATGGGGAGTATAAGGGAGGATGAATTTTGATTGGAGGTGTTGTATGGGGAGTGGGGAGGGCTGGCCATCAAGGGGGTTTTGAAGGGATTTTCTTATTTTTTTTTGTATAAAAATAGTGTATATATATTGTAGTGTAAGTATAGGTTAAGTGGGTATTTATTTTGTAAGTGTTATGTTAGTTAAATGTAGGTAATTAGTTGTTTTGGTTAAAAAATATATAAGTGTACGTATATGTCATGTATATATGTATGTATGGATATATTCTTGTATTTTTAGTTGGTTACATAAGCTATTAGTTGTAAACTTGTATTTATTTTTAAGCATATATATATATACTTACTCATTATTTAAGCACTTTATATACATATAACTTACAAATATTTTCAAGATGGAAATTTTTATTTTCATGGCCATATTTACTTAAATTTGGTTTGGTGTTTAATTTGTTGGACAATTTATAGGAAATTTGGATTGTTATCTCAACTTGTGAGTCTTACATTATTGTTTATATAACTTAATTGGTTAACAATAAAAAATTTTGTTCAAAGGTATTTTATGAAGTTCATTTAAAACTAGCTTATTGCTTGAGATTATCTCGAATGATTCTAGTTATTGTTTATGACATTTCTAAGGCATTTCACCGTACTAGAGGGCAATTGTCAATATGCCTAAATGTCTAGAAGGTCAATTTCCCTAACAAACCTCTAGGGATAGATACCTAGATAAATATAAGTACGTTGTCTTAGTCGGAAAATGAGGGTTGTCACATCGCCCAGATATAATGTTTGCAACATGTATGTGTGCTAGGTATCAAGCCGCTCCGACTGATTTACATTACCAAGCTGTGAAACGAATTTTTCGTTATCTGAAGGGTACACCTAATCTTGGTCTCTGGTATCCAAGGGATACTGGATTCAATTTAACTGCCTATTCAGATGCAGATCATGCAGGTTGTAAGCTTGATCGCAAGAGTACATCTGGTACTTTACAATTCTTAGGGGATAAGATTGTAAGTTGGTCATCCAAGAAGCAAAATTGTGTATCACTGTCAACAGCAGAGGCTGAATATGTGGTTGCTGCTAGTTGTTGTGCTCAAGTGTTATGGATGAAGACACAGCTTACCGATTATGGTCTAAAATATGATCGTGTCCCTATCTATTGTGATTCACAAAGTGCCATTGCAATTGCTGTCAACTCAGTCAACCACTCACGCTCAAAGCACATTGATGTGAGATATCATTTTCTCAAAGATCATGTTGAGAAAGGTGACATCGAACTCGACTTCGTGGGAACTGACTACTAACTCGCTGATTTGTTCACAAAACCACTGGACGAAAAGAGGTTTAATTTCTTAATCTCTAAACTTGGTATGCTAAATCTTGATCCTTGATTCACTTTACCATGGAAGGAATTCTTGATTCATTTTTCAAAAATTATAAAAAGTTGAAAAACAAAAATCAAATACAAAAGTATAAAATTTTCAAATGAAAGAAAAAGTTTTTTTTGTGGCTTATGCACACTCAGTATATAACCCGTGCTTATTTGTGTTATTTATTTCATAATGGCTTGCATATACTCTGTATGCAACCCGGTTTTAAAAAGAAAAATTATTTATGTTTCAAAGTTGGAAGTAATTCATGTTGTTATACATATAAATTGATATAAGATAACGCGGAATTGAACGCCTTTGTGTACTTCCAAGTGGTCTTATATGAATGTATATGTGTAATATATTGGATTTTCATCATGATAACTTGAGTATCACAAGATGTTGATTGCAATTTTGTTGCACCTGTTTCAAAAACTCTCAATTGTTAATATGAGAAGCAAAGGATTGAACGCATTTGTGTACTCCTGAGTTGTCTCATCTTGAACAATTGATTGAGTTCATTTTTCATAAAACCTGTTTTGATTTCACACAAATCATTTTTGCTCCACCTTTTCTATGAAAATCTTTTTGATCTATCTTTGCATAGATTAAGGGGAGTTTGTGATTTCAAATCTCTTTCAAACTTCAAATGTGTTTTTTAAACATTTTTTTTCACATTTGATGATTTTTTTCAAAATATTTTCTTCAAAGGAAGTTCCGTGTTTAGTTTGCACATGAGCGACTAGGTTTTTATCAAAATTCTACTCCATGAACTTCATCATCGCCGATGAGTTCTAACCCCGGAGTTTTCACTTCTTTCAGTAGATAGTGAGGGTATTTTGAGAGATGATGATTTTGTGAAAATAAGTTGGAGGGAGTAAAGTCGAAAAGTGAGAGGTTATGGTGATAATGTTGTGAGAAAAGGGTTAAAAGAATTGATACCCTTCTCTAAAAATTCTCAAATCGTCGGGTAAAACACATTTCTATCGGATGTCATTTGTTGATATCTCGGTATTGAAGAAGCCTTCATGGACCCAGTGAAGCGATGCACATCTTTACCTAACCACTCAAGTGTTTCTTAACAAATGCTTGTTTTATTTCTCACGGAGATTTTCTCATTTCTATTGACTCTTCATTTGGAAGACGTTGATATTGAAAAAGGGTGACACTCCGCTCCAGTCCCCGACTTCATTTGATCACTTTGTGTCTAGAGCTCTCGTGATTGATCATTAATTTGATCGTTATTCATTCTTTAGGACACATTTGCGTCATATCTTTGTGATATACATGCTTATCTTTGTGATATAGCCGGAACATTTGTAGTGATATCTTAATTGATATTTCACGATGATCAAATGGAAATCCTACCATTGCTAACATCATTTTCAGCTTTGAACGTAGGTCTCATAATTGCATTTGTGTAATTATTGAGTTAACAAGAAGTCTATTGTGACCTTGGATTTTTTCCTAAAAGTCTTTAAGGATAGTAGAACATGGTTATCGAACGCTTAGGTGACACTGACCATGGTTTACATTCTTTGAAGCAATCTTGAGGTTGGAAAGCCAAAAGACCAAACTATGTTAGAGGTTTGCTTTGTGCATTTCTCAATGATACATAGGAAATCCGATAAATGATATACATTTCTTTCGGTCATTTCATTAATCCTTTCGATTTTTGAATGCAAACGGATCATTCTTATTCGGTTTCTTTTCTCATCACCCCAACACAGAAAACACCAACACCATAATAAAATGCTTATACCAACAACTTCAACCTTACATTTTAGTCACCCATAGGGTTATTTGGTTTGGATTAATGGTTTAGGGTTGATGAGTTAGTTAATATATCTTTGTGTAAACACCTTTACGCTATGGATCTTTTGATTTCTTTTGACATTCTATTCAATCAATGTTTGCATAATGACATTGGTTCCCAACTTTGTCATTATGAGGGGGAGAAAATAGTATGATTGATTTTTTATTGGGGAAGAAATTAGAATGATTGATAAGGATAGCAAAGAGAAAAATTTGTGTTTGATTGTTTTAAAATTAAAAAAGATTAAGGGAAGAAAAGAGAAACAAGAGACAATTTTCATCTTCAAGCTTTGAATGTTTTATAGATTAAACTCACAAATTCATTTAGATGACTAATTCTGCAAGTTTCAAGATGGTCAATTGAGCTCAAATTCTCACTAGGTCTTAGCTAAGATGAGATCTTGACTTAAAAATTTGAGATTGAAGATAAAGATATGAAAAGATCAAAATGGATAATGATTTTAAGGATAAGAAGATCAAGATCAATAATGAAGGATGCTCACTCAAGATGTTACAAAAAGTTCAAAAATGCTCCAATCAAAGACTGTGATTACTCATGAATTGAGGAGGAGCATGATTACTTTCATAAAAGAATTTCCAAAACCTTATTGAAATGTTTACTCTCAAAAGTGTTCAAGACGATGTGACAAAGATCAAAGCTTCAAAGGACAAAAGGCTGAAGATTCAAGACAAAAGAAGAAAAGCTTCAAAAAGAGTCTTCATCAAATTAAAGATCTTCAAGTCATACAACAACACTTTACCAAAAGCTACATTGCACACATCAAGGGGGAGAGTACATATTTCTGAAAATTCATTCCAATACTTCAAAGAAAAGACTTCAAGATTCGAAGATTGAAGAATTCAAGACAAGTTCATACCTTCCGCATTTCAAAAGACAACTCTGATCTTTGATTCAACAATCCTCGAGGATTTAATACACACACACTCATCATTCTCTGTTCAAAAAGAACATTGAGAATCAACAAATGATTTAACTTCAAGAAGTCCAAGACCAAGACTGAATCAAGTTCTCCAAAGACAATGAGAAAGCTTTGAAGACTTGTTTCAACACACCAATTGTCTTCACCACCGGGCTCATCAAGTTCATTCCTACAAGACAAAACAACACGTACTTCAGACCTTACAATATATCACTAAAGGGGAGAATGTTAGAAATCCAAAAATAGTGATACATTGTAATTTAAGTTATGGACTTACTTGTTGTTAAGTCATGTGTTGATGATTTCTAAGGTTGAGGGGCTAATTGTGAAAATTAGCATAGTTGGTTAGCTTAGACTATAAATAGCCCTCAATTCCTTAGAAATCATAACCTTGACATAACCTTGACATAACCTTGACACACATTTTCATACCATTACACCTAAATAACACACACTTGATCTCAATTCTCTCTCAACACACACACAAACACCAAGAACACACACACAGTAAACCGCCATTGTTGATGTGAATTTGAGTGATAAAATCGTGTTGTTACAAAACGGTTTCTTAAAATATGTATATAAGAGAGTACCTATCCATGGAGGTCCCATGGGCGCATTATTGTGACACCGATGACGTGGCACCTACCATAGGGGTATATTTGATTTGATCTACAGCGTCTCCTTTTCATGACCACCGAGTGGTTATGCGCATTTTGATATTTTACTTTGATAGGAGGCGTATGGATCGGTCCTAAGCATTTTGGTAAGTTTGACGGTGGACGTTTATCGTAGTGTCATACGAAACGTTTAGCACCATAAATGAATGATTAGTGGAGTAGCTACCCTATGAGTTCATTCGGCCCTTTTGATAAGTTATTTGCTTTGGCTCTTAGATGCATTATTTTATGAAATTTGGATTTATAGTATTTGAATTTGTTTATGTATAAGATAGTGTGACATTATACATATACTTGTATCTCATATAATATACTTCAGCTTTGTCATATCCGTTCACTGGGCTTTTTGCTCAGCCGTATTCCTTTTTCTTCTTATACGGCAGGTGATTAAGGGGGCGTTGGGAATGAGGGAAGAGCGTAGACTGAAGTGGATTTAGCTCCTTTGCCTTAGAGTTTAATTTATGAATAAGCACTTTATATATGAATTATATAAAGACATTTTAGTACTTTGTCAAGTTGACTTTAGTTTGTTTTTGGTTTGACTTTGGTTTGACTTTTAAATAAGATTAACGCCCTTTTTTCTTTAAGTTTCATTTGATATCATTTTGTAAGTTCAGCAAAGTTAGTGGTGTTACAGCAATAATGGAAAAACATAAATTAAATAGTCATAATCTGAAATGAAATTAAAAATGGAATTAACGAATTCAAGTTCAAGCATCATCAATCATAATCGTTGTATTTCTTTAAGTATCTTATGGAGCACAAATCATGTAACCAAAACATTATTTAATCAACATTTTACATAAACACATATATCAATCGACATTATGAAGGGTACCTGATCAAGCTTGAATGGAAGTCATAGATCTAATTTTTTTTTTTTAAATAATAATAAGAAAAGAGGAAGGAGGAGGTGAGGCAAGAATGAAAAATCATGGGAGGTTCAATTTCTTGTGTTTGATAAATAAATATGAAGATGAGAGAGATAAAAGACTAGCAGATAAATAAAAAGAAGGCTAAAATGCGTTTTAGTATCCTCAATTTGGTTGATTAGATGTTCTTTAACCTTGAATTATTAAAGGTGTAGTATAGTACTCTATACTTGGTTAACAAGGTTTTCTAATACCCTAACTCACTAATCTTAATTTATGTTGTTTATATATACACTGTTTTTCTAAAAAAACACTTTTAAGTTCAAATAGTTACTTTAATTAATAATAATGTTAGAAATGTTGAAACTATGTTAACAAAAAGTATAATATTATAAATAACGTATTAAAATAAAAAATATGGTTCAATATAGAATATTAAGTTTATATATATATTAAATGTTTTTAAAACTATATACTTATATCACAATTTAAAACAAATATATAACATATTATTGTATTTTATAGGTTAGTTTTTTGTAACTTGATTAATCACATCAGTTCATTTTTATTTTATAAACAAATTAATAAAACTTTAATAAAAAGGTGATTATTTATTTTGTACAAATATTTTTTTTAATGAAACTACCTAATATACATATGACTAATAATTTGCAAATATTTTATTGTAATTTCTAGATTTTTAATAATAATATAATTTTAATGTCTAGTTATTATAATTTTAAAATATCTTTTTTTTTCAAAGTCAAATATTTTAAAATTTTATAATCATGTTAAAGATAGCATATACTTACTGCCTTTAGTTACTTATGGTTTGTCAAATTTATTTTAATATAATATACTTGTTAATTAATTCATATAAATTTTTAAAGGATTCATTAGTGAGTTTAGGGTAATAGAAAATTTTGTTAATCAAGTCTAGGATACTATACTATACTTTTAATAATGCAGGGTAGTAGATTGGAAAATGCAATATAAACTACACATACCCATAATTTTCCCAAAATGAAGTAGTACCTAGATATGTCAATACACATCGTGTAAAAAATTCTACAAATACATGTAATATATTGTAACCCCCTAACTTTCTAAATAATACAAAATGATATAAAAAACTAGTATGTCAAAAAGGGCGTTAATCTTATTCAAAGTCAAGACAAAAATATACTTGACAAAGTAATCCACTTGACGAAGTATTCAAAGGTACTAAAGCTTGAAATAAAACTCTAAAGTAAAAGGGTGCTAAATCCGCTTCTATTTACCATCTTCTCTCATTTCCAAAGCCCGCTTGATTACCTGTTGTATAAGAAAGAAAAATGAAGGTGGTTGAGCAAAAAAACCAGTGAACGGATATAACAAAAGCAGAAAAATTTTAAACAACATACGAATAAATATCTTAAAGACGAATTTATTTTCAAATCACACTTATTTCAAATCAAAATACAAGTAGGTATATTTCACCAATATCTTATACTTAACAAATCTTATACTTAAAACCATAATACTCTAAATCCAAGTTTCATAAAATAATGCATCTTAGACCCAAACTTATAACTTAACTTATCAAAAAGGGCAAAATGAAATCATAGGGTAGCTACTTCACTAATTATTCATATTATGGTACCAAACGTTTCGTATGACATTACGATAAACGTCCACCGTCAAACTTATAACTTATATAGTTAGGACTGATCCATACGCCTCCTATCTTAATATAATGATAATGAGCTCCTGGGTTATCAAAAGGAGACGTCGTAGATATAACTTAATACACCGCTACGGTCGATGCCATGCCATCGATATCATAATGACGCGCCCATGGGACGTCCATGGATAGGTTGCTCTTATTTACACATCTTAAAAAACCGTTTTGACCGAGTTATACGCCTCAATATAGCGATTGTGTTTCCAAATGATAAAATTAGACTTGATGAAATAAATAATTTAAATATACATTTATATATATAAGGAAAAGATAATTTGAGAGCAACTAAAAAAAGTCTAAAAAAGGACCATTGATTTCCGTAACTTACACACCACCATCATCATCTACTACGATATACAAGACTTTTTTGTAAAAACACTAAGACTTTCCGGCGACAGGCCCACCAGAAAATCATGTGTAAGTTAACTGTGGGCCCGTCGCCGGAAAGTCTTAGTGTTTTTACAAAAAAGTCTTGTATATCGTAGTAGATGATGATAATGTACAAAAATAAATGGTCCTAGTTGGTCCGAAAATAAAAGGTGGTCTCAAAATATCTCACCCCTATATATATATATATATATATATATTTATGGGGGAAGGGAATATGAGACTCTTAGACATCTAAGTTGGGCGAAAAACCCCCTCACATACCTTTTCTTAAACTATAAAAATCATGGGGGGGCCAAACATTTATACAAAATATTAAAATATTGATATGCGAAGGGTTTTTCACCCAAGTTAGATGCATAACAGCCACATACTCACTTTTATTTTTCTCTCTCTATATATATATATATATATACTTCTGAGACATTTTAAACATCGACTTAAAACCACATCTCTATCCACCCAGTTCTCGCAAAACCTTAAAGGAGTCATTATGACATACAATTAATATGCGACTGTATTAGTTTCGGGCCAATAAATATGGTTCATAAAATGCGATTGTATTATTCTTTGGGCCAACCAATATTCAAGGGACATATAGGCAGAAACGCTTGTACGAACGAAAACATCTAATATAACACACTAAACCCATCTTTTTCATGACAACTTTCGAATCGGGTTTTAAGAGATGGTTTTGACACAACTATAGATAGTATAATATTATGATTTCCCAATTCACAATCATGAAGACAACATCGTTTGTACATCTAAATGGAAAAATCACAATATTAAACAAATTCTAGTAGACAGCTAATATTTCAAATAATATACTATATCCATAAAACTTTACCAAACAAATTAAAAGGAGTTTTGAGAAGAAAGATTTTACCAGAAGAATTATACCGACAAGATCCTAATAACAACTAAAATATTATATATATATATATAATAGCAAGGATATTTTAGTTGTTAAAAAAATTATAGGGGAAAAACCACTTGGGAAAGTAAAAGTGGGATTGTCTCACACCCAAATTGGGTGAAAAACCTCTCACATCTTTTTTTTCTTATTCCATAAAGTTCATGGGGCCCCATCGTATATTAATTATATAAAAAATATTAAAATATATTATGTGTTGGGTTTTTCACCTAAGTTAGGTGTGTGACAATCCCACACTCACTTTTCCTATATATATACAAACAAAGCTTTGAGAGGAAGAATTGTACCAGAAACATCCGAATAGCAACTAGAATATCCTTACATTATCTCGATCACAACAGTTGCAAATTGAAAGAACCACCAAAAGAATGCAATCACCGAACCAAATCAAATAAGTTCAAATAGTATAAGCACACATTACATTCAAATAGGGAGTATGTGATATCCTTTATATGAGTTCAATATATATTTTCAGTTTGTTACTGAAAAATCATTTTGAATTTTAACTTAAAATCAAATTTTATTATTATTGTTATTTTTTTTTAAATCTGGACTACATATATTTACATGTTAGTTCAGGAGTCGTTTGGACTAGACAGTAACAATATATCACTGCCGATTAAATTACGTTTAGGTGATATAGTTCAACTTCTTAATTTTCATATGATTTTATTAAGGAAAATGTTAAGTGAAGTCCCATGTGCTTAAAAAAGTTCACTACCACAAAATTTCGGAAATAGAGACCGGTTTTTGATTAGAGACAGATTTGCTAGAAAAAAGGTGGTCTCTATGCTAATTGAAATGGGGCCCACACAAAACAACCACTCTCTATGTAACTTTATTGTTGGACCCACTAAAAATACCGGTCTCTATACTTTTGATATATAGAGAGCTGTTTCTTAGTACATAAACGGTCTCTATACCCAGAAAAAATAGTTTTGGAAATTTTGAGTTGCCGCTCAATCCCAAAAAATTTGAATTGAAGCTCTTTCTTTATTTGAAAACCCAGATCCAACAACTTTCTTTCATTACTATCCACAACTTTCTCCCCCTCTCTCTTTGACTTTTGTTCTCTTTCCTTAGAAAACTACCACCATTATTCATGGATACAATAACTTGTTTAGCTTTCACAGTTACAGCCACAAGACTACTGATGTGTTGTGGTTCTATGATTAAATCTAGTCTTTAAATTTATGTTGTACAAGTAACTATCTAAACTAACACACTTAACGAGCAGAGAACCCGGTCATTGCAATATAGCCTAGTGGTAAGTTACAAGATCGTTCGCAGGGACGCGTTGCATTACCTAATCTAGCAGTACGTGTAATTCTAGTTTGTTTGGGGGGTTTGTCACTAACTCCTAATAAACTAATGCTTTTAACAGTAAAATAAATAAAATCTAACCACGCGCTTTGCAGCGAGAGGCTAATCTGAAAGTAGTTTTGAAAAAGCAAATATCAGTTTTTAAATTAAAATACTTGTTTGGCATCTCCGATCTCATGGTACGTCCAAATACTAGCCTACTGGTTTGTCAGACTGTTGGAAACTTAATCACGGTTCAGATTCTCGTTAGATTCACTTTACCTAGTTAGTATTGTTGTCGCTAGACTCACACTACCCTTTAAAACAAATTCTCGCTAGATTCATTGTCTTAAGCATTATGAACTAAAGTTTGTGTAACTAATTCATCTTTTAATTACCTGGCTCTTAAGCCATGACCAGATATAATTCCCTCCGGTGACCACAGTGCTCGTTTCCAAGTCAAAGGATCACGTCTGGTATTGTTAAGCTTCATGTTTAATTCATCCTAGTTACTATGGTTTTGGATCCCTCGGTTACAAGTGAATCACTTTTTACTTCTAGTTAAAGACCCACTAGTCGTTTTCAGTCCTAGCATATTTGTCCTAGTGTATGATCATAGACAACCATCAGAATTAAACTAATATGTTCAAATATAAAACCAATAGCAACATGAATTACTAATGAACATGGATCTACGATAAACAGTAAAGCACACTCCAACAGAATCTAAACAAACACAGTAAAACAATAAGCGTCTACATGATCACATTGATCAAAATAAGTATTCAGCCTACTAGCCTAGCATTATTAAAGGGATAACAAAGTCTGAGAAGATGAAAGACATAGTTCAATAACAAAGAGTAAATAAAGATGAAAGATCTAGACCAAGAGTGAAGATCGGAAGGTGTTTAGATGCTCCAAAACCTTCTTGGAATTTGCAATTTCGATCTAGGGTTATTCCTGGGCGGCTAGGGCTGCTGAATCGGCTCCCTCTTAGGGTTTTGAGGGTTAGTTCGACTTAAATAAGTGTTAAAGTCGGTTTCTGATCTGGGCCGACTAGCGGCGTTGGTGGGCTGACCAGCAGCGCTGGTCCTGGGCTTCCGTGGGCTAGCGGCGCTGGTGGATTGAGGAGCGGGCGCTGGTGAGTGCTAGCGGCGCTGGCTAGTGGCCAGCGGCCGCTGGTGGCTACTGAACTTGTTCTTGTGTCTTCGTTTGGCTCCCGAACCACTTCCTTGTGTCTTGTAACTTCATACGCTTCCTTCTTGAGTCACTTGATGTCATTTACCCTCTCTCGCATCTTCCGGGAACCTGCATAAACATATCACTCATTAAGTACCAATAGTTCCGGAATAATAACTCATTTTAAGTTATTTTGTGTTAAATTCAGAACACAATGTGTTTTGACAGTTTTCTACTATTCACGAAAAATTTAGTTTTCAAATGATCAAAACCCGTATTTACTAACTTAATTCTTGTTATTAGTTTTTAAAGAGTTTACCCATAATAAATATAAGTTTACCCATACAAAAATGGGCAGCTTTATATTGTCATTTATACTTTCTTAATTACTTAAATGATACATACATTTGCACGATATTAGTGGTTTCATAATTAATGTTTAGTTATTATTTTATTTTATTTTTTAAATTTTTTTTAAAGGTGAACTTTGCTTGAAATTTCGTGTTGCGATAGTTCTAATATACTCGATTTTAGACCCGTGTCCGACACTGGACATGGGATTTATGATATTATCAATATTAGATCTTTATACATTTAATTCATAAAAACTTATAAATTTTAAGATATACGGTTCTAAATGTTATACTTTGCAAGTTGTAGTACAATAACCACATGTTCGTCTTGTCGTAGTCATTCCACTAGGCACATGCTACAACAATTTCTTTATTATATAATTTTTTGAAACCAATTGTACTCATAATGTGATATTATTATAAAAGATTAAAAAAAGTTAAAATATAAACATACTTGTGATCCTGTACTTGACATTCAAGTATATGCGTTTGATCATGATACAACCCATAACATGAATATGTTTATTTTCAATCACTGTCCTATGATAACTAGATAACAATTAATATTGTTTTCATAGGACTTTTGATCTGAGTGACAATTGTAACTTTAAAAAATTAAATATAAATACTTTTTATAACGTTTTTGAAAAATTTAAGAAAAACTTCTCAAATTGATGGCTAAGAATACATATAAATTAAGTATTTAGGGTTAAAAAGTGTAAATTATTGATGGAAAACAAAAAAGTGTAAATTAATGAGATTTTTTCTACAAATTAATATAAATACCAATATAACACTATATTTGGATAATGATTATTAGGTTTTTTAATTTATAAGTAATCTAAATGATGACATAAGCGAGAGTCAATTTGATAAAATTGAGCGATTTGATTGGTTAATAAGTTATTAGTTCAACTGTCTTATAGTATATATTAAGATTAAGATTAAGATTAAGATGTTGTCTATTTTTTTCTAACGACATTAAATATTAATTAAACAAATAAAATGCTAGTGACAAACTAGCTTATACAAAAGATTACATAGTCCGATCCAAATTAAACCGATGAAGATATATTCGCTCCACTTATGTAACTGAGTGAGTGAGAACGACGCATGACTGTTCTTAGTCGGGTCTCTATAGTACCACATATTTTCAGGATTCAAATCCTCGTTTGTTGATGGACCAACATATCATACATTGTTTTAACCGAGTTCACGCTAGATAGCTCATTCAGAACATAATTGTCTCCACAAAGATTCGATACCGGTAGTCGAAGATTAGTAGGGGTTTTTCCCCATCGGGTTTAATTTAAATCGGAGTGTGTACTCTTTTGTATCAGCTAGTTTTTACTAGCATTTTATTTGTTCAATTATTAATTAATGTCATACAAAAAAACGTATGTTAAACATCCTGCTGCCAAAGCTTAAAGCGAAATTCACATTTCAAAGTTATAATAATACTAAAAAATAAATAATAACTAAACATTAGGTATGAAACCAAGAATATCGTACAAACCTTAGGTACCATTTAATTACTTAAGAAATGCAAAAATACATATTTACCCCTCACGTGCAAGTCACGTGGGGTTTTTTTTAATGGCCATCAAACGGTGTTTGGTTGCAGTATGGTTCGAGTGGAGTTTTGAAAACGTTAAGTATGATCCGCGTAATATCAAAAGTAAAGGTATCAAACCAGCATTATCGCACAAATGTTAGATACCATTTAAGTAGCTAACTCTTGAAAGATATTTCTAAGTGTTCATCTCAAATTGCAAATGCATGTCAATTAAATTTTAAGATGTCGTGAAATACCATCTTCAGCCACATTTGAATTTCATTCAGAATGTAAGCCAATATTGACTTCTGTATTGTCGACTTCAAGCACAAGTAATCAAATATAATTAGACCCTCTTTTATTTTGTTCCTATTATCTTTTTCTGAATTTCGTTATTTTGATATATTTTTTTTTTGAACGGCTTGTATTAGCCATGCATGTTCGACTATTGAAAAGTCTGAGGTCACATCCATCTAATGTTCAACTATTGAAAAGAAAAAAAAAATCCAATTTAATGTTCGACTATTCTAATTCTAGTATTAATCTATATACTATATTATAAAAAAAGAGAATGATTAATCCTCCTAATTAAAGGTCCTTTTAATTAAATGGATGATGACATGTGAAAATTCAAAGAGAGATTAGGAAAAAAATTAAATGAAATTCACTTGTCACATTCACAAGTGTTTAGGAGGATTTTTAGGCTAATGTTTAAGAGGATCCATCATTTTCCAAAAAAGAATAATGCGCTCTCTCTTAAATATTGAAAATGTAACCCGAAAATGTACGAAATTACTCCTCCTTTATTTCAATCCAAATCTATACTTATTTTATTATTATTATTATTACCTATTTTCATAAAAGTCAAAATGAAAGGTAGGTTATCCATTATAGTATCTCGCTTAATTGATTGTGCACTTATACTGCTTTTTTTTTCCTGTAATCACAACGTGAAATATTCATTTGAAAACAAAATTTTTTGTGAAAACTAGAAAACTGACCAAAACACACTCTGATCTGAATTTAACACAATGTGTTTTTATAAAACACAATGTGTTTTTATTGTGTAACCTAAAATACATTGTGTTAAGTTTTAAATCATGGTGTATTTTTGATAGCATTGTAAATCGAAAATTGTTCAAGCACACTGTGATATGAACTTAACACAATGTGTTTTCGAAAAACATATTAAAAACACATTGTGTTAAATTCAGATCACAATGTGTTTGGCAGTTTTCTAGTTTTCACGAAAATTTTAGTTTTCAAATGATCAAATATTGATAATAGGAAAAGGTTCAAGTGTTTAAATTCAAAGAATCATGAGAACCATTCAATTATAACTTGGTATTCATATATGAATAGTATATGTGAACAAATTCATGTACATATGAACATGTCAAGTTATAACTAATATTATCTATGCTCATATTTGAATGGTTCTCAAATGAACTTTACCCTTTGATAATATATTTTAGAGTTAATTTCATTAGGTGCCCATGTAGTTGTCAATATTATCTGTTTCCACCCTGTGCATTTTTTTCATTGCTAGGTACCCTAATGGTTTGTGTTAATTTCATTACTTGCCCTTTTGACTAACGAACGTCAGTCTTTCTCCCTTAAGGCCCCCATGTGCATTGCACATGAGGGTATTTTTGTATTATTACATCTATAACATTCATTTCTTCATCTTCCTATTTTTTTTCTAGATCTAACAACCAAATCAAGCACCCAATCACCCATTATCAAATCGAAAATCAAGAACACACATATCCAAAAACTTTAAATGTTTTAATACTGAAGGAAATTTAATACTAAAGGAAAGTGATTAAGCCTTATTTCGTTGGTTGTTCCAGAGTTTTGTATCAAAGAATCAATCTTGTATTTGATCTGAAGTTGACTTTCTCTTATTCGAGAGTTTTAAAAATCTGGTTGCCTCTTCTGCCTCAATATCTCTTGGCGTCATCCTTCTCCATCATCCCGTTGTCGTGACTATCCGACCGGATCATCAACTCGATTTTGTTAAGGTGGATCTCTCCAATTCCTTCTTCAAATAAATCTTTCTATATCACCACCTACTTCTCCGACCGCCATTCACCTACCAACCTCTTCTCCGATCATCTCTTTCACCGGAAACGCAGGTATGTCTTCGATCCTTTTTTTTCCCGATCTTTTAGTTATTGTTCATATAGATAAGAAAAGAGTCCTAGAACAAATTAAAGAAGTTGATTTCATAATCTTTATTGTAATCATCGTCATTAATCTTTTTTTGATGATGTGGGTATTGATGTTTAATTGTTTATCTATGGTGTAAAATGTTTTATGAGATTTGAGGATTGTTTTTTGTTGGATTCATGAGGATGATGATTATGATGCTGATGTGTGACAAAGTTGAATAGATATAGGTTTGTTGGATTCTTATAGTTTGTTTGTAAGTTTGACCCATCATAAAATGGAGTGTGGTCATGTGGTACATATATGACTTATTATCCATAGATGTAGATTTATTTTTTCATTTTTATTTATTAAAATCAGGGTTGCTGTTTATGTTGTTGATGAAGAAAGTACATGATGGAGAGAGTCAGTCAAAGAGAAATGGAAGAAAGAAGCAAGAAGATATGATGTTTTAAAGTTAAAAATACAAAAATACCCTCATGTGCCGAGCACATGAGGGCCTTAACGGAGAAAGACTGACGTTCGTTAGTCAAAAGGGCAGGTAATGAAATTAACACGAACCATAAGGGAACCTAGCAATGAAAAAAAAGCACAGGGTGGAAACAGATAATATCAACAACCACAGGGGCACCTAATGAAATGGATATATTTCTGCTTATTTTACATGATAACTTGTTAACATGAGACTCACTGGATAGAAAGTAGGGATATAACAATACATGCACCACATGTTACATTGGAAATGGGATAGGATCAAGACGAGCAACCGGGACACATATCAACCGGTTTGCTTTAGCAATCGTGAGCCCAGATCCCTCTTCCATATCAACACTTGGTAGCTTTCCATCTTTCCCAGCGTTCCATTCAAAGCATTGAATCATTGCACCAAGGGTTGTGTGTACCATGAACTGTGCTAGTGATACCCCGGGACACATCCTTTTCCCACTACCAAATGGTAATATGTGAAAGTGTTGCCCTCTCACATCTAACTCGTTTCCTTTCTCCTGGAATCTTTCGGGCCGGAACTCATGTGGGTTTTCCCAATGGTTTGGGTCTCTACCAAGGGCCCACGCATTGATAAAAATAGGAGTTTTTGCTGGAATATGGTAACCCGCCACCATGCAATCTTCTGTTGATTGTCTTGGAATCAACGGGACAGCTGGATGGAGGCGTAATGTTTCCTTCACAATTGCTTGGAGGTAAGGAAGGTTTGGTATGTCTGATTCTTGCAAAAGTTTATTTCCACCAACGACTTGATTGATTTCTTCTTGTACCTTTTTCATGATATTTGGCTGATTGATTAATTCTGATAAACCCCATTCTACGGCAGCCGCTGAAGTGTCTGTTGCGGCATTAAAGTTGTCCTAAAATGAAAACATCATATTTTTGAACATGATAAAATACTTGAATAGTTGAATAATCTCACAAGCATTTGTAAGAGTGTTTAATAATCATGAATAAGATTAGAGGTAAAGTCAAAAAAAAAAAAAAAAAAAAAAAAAAAAACCCCAAGATTATTTATTTGATCATTAAGGGTTGGTTTTGCTTCTATCCAAACACTTAGAAAGACTCTACACAATCCCATTAATAAATGTTGTTACCAGGATGAAGGCTTTGATGTTTTCTCTGCTCAACTCAATCTCCATGGTCTCATCATGTTGTATATCGAGTAAAATGTGAAGCAAGTCCCTAGATTCTGCAGTGATCTCCTTGTGTTTTCTTGCCTCTTCATGCTCTTTTATGATCCTCTCTATCATTACATCATATCTTGCACGAAAATTCTTCGCCTTCTTTCTTATTCCCTGCATGTCTAGACTCTTAAACAACCATATGTAATCCGAAATGTTAAAGTTACCTACCGTCACAGCAAGATCATGAACCAACTTAATCATATTCTCCTCCTTGTCCTCTATACATTTTTCACCCATCATCATTCTTGAAATCACATTGTTATTCAACTTCATCAGTTCCTTACCAAGATTCACAGCCTCTCCAACTTTGGCGTTTTTTGCTATTGAATTTATAAAACCATTTATTTCTTGGTGTCTAACTGAACTAAGCATGTCTAGTGTTTTTCCATTTAGAAGTTTTGACATAACTATCTTTTTCATGAACTTCCAGTACGGTCCGTAAGGAGCAAACGACATGCCTTTGTTTCCATAACTAATGATATCTTCGGCTGAGCTAAGGGGTCTATCTACATACACATGTTCATGTGTTTTAAGGAATTCTTTTGCCATTTCCGGTGAACAAACAACAATACAAGGCTCAGAGCCCAGAAAGAGACGAAATATGGGGCCATATCGAGATGAAAGCTTGGAAAAAGCTTGATGTGGGATCGGAGATAGAAGGTGAAGGTGTCCAATGATCGGAAGGGCAAACGGGGTAGGTGGAATATGAGATTTAGATCGTTGAGCAGATTTCAAAAACGCCCAGACCAAGATGGTGGATGATGGTATGAGGCATATAAAAAGGAAAGGAAAGTAGTATGCTTCTATGTCAGCCATGGATGGTGTTGTTAAGTGAAGTTGTTTTAAATGATGATGTGGAAAAACAAGTAAAATCATGCAACAATTTATACAAAATCAAGCCTCCTTTAGTCAAATATTATATGCCATCAGACTAATAGAAACCACATGTAATGGAGGACTTATTGGCAAAATTATGCATATATTAGATGTTTACTTTAAAACTAATATCCGTTATTTAAATTCATTTTATGTGTTTTTGGTTTACTTGGTATTTGTATTAGCACTTGTAGTTCATTATGTCACTTTGGATGTTGATGGAGCTATTTAGGAGCTATACGGATAAAAGATGGCTTAAAAGGAAGGAGATTCTTTTAAATTACTTTTAATATAGATGAAAAATCAAGAAACAAGATTTAAATATGATATTTGAATCTTGAAACTTGAATTTCATTTTAAGAATTTCTTAAATTGACTCAGATTGAGAAATTAATTTTAGGAATCCTCGGCCGGTTTAAAATGATATACATGGTGACATGGTGTTGTTGGGATATGGCTATCGAAAAAGACATGACACGAGGAATGAAAAACCAAATTTAAAATGTATGATACTTCCTGAGTTCTTGAACGCACACCACACAATTTATTTGTGTTGGTCTTCTGTTTTGGCTAGCCAATTAGCAATGCTGACACATTCCCATCAACTTCTTAGAGCATCTTCAATGGTGATTTTTTAAAGTTTTTTGTAAATCTTTTCACTGTTTAAAAAAGCTTTTGTATAATTTTTTTACTATTGGAGTTAAAAGCTTTTTACTAATAATTTGATAATCTTCAAGTCTTTGAAAAAATATGATACTCTCTCTCTTCTTAGCTTTATTATTAAACAATATTTGAAAGACTTTTTTTTATAACTTTTACCATTGAAGTGCTAATTTGAGCAAAAGCATTTTATAAAAAGCTTTTAAAAAAAACATGACCATTATTAGGGGGGGCGGAGTGGAAAGGGGATAATTTATCAACCCTCCCAAATTCTACCAATAAAATCACTACAACTCAATTTAACCTTCCAACCCTCCCAACCATATTTACTGGCGACCGATAAATTTTCAACCCTCTCAAACTAAATTTTTTTCATTTTTCTTTTTCTTATTACACAACAATTTCTAAAACTAAATTATACTACCACATTAAAATTAAAAACATATTAAAGTCCATTTACAATAAAAAGAAACTTAATAATAATTAATATCTAACTTATTAAAACAGCTAAACTAAACTGTAAATATATAATATTATGGTGTTTATTTTGTAAATATACTAACAAAAAAAAAAAAGAGTAGCTGGCATGTCATGTTCTTCTTCTACATTGTATATATGCATATATATATATATATACAGACACGCAATATATATACCTGCAACTCTTCTTTTTTTTTTTTTCATTTTTTTTAAATTTCCGATAATAAAATTCTAATGGAACCCACCTCGAAAACGATCCCCCTTTTTCTCTCTCCATTTATCACCAGCGATACCGTTAAGCCATAAATTTGGGACCGGCGGTATGGCTCCATAAATTCGCCAACCCGCCCTCCACTCCGTCCCCCTTAGTTTTCTTCGGCTTCTGGGCCCCACACGCACACTGCTCCCAATTTGATTCATTGCTTCTCTTGTTTTGAGTAATTAACCAGCCGGCTCCACAAGCCCAACTGCCAATTCATTATATTTATTTATTTATTTATTTATGAACTAATTGCATTTTTGGTCCCTGTGTTATTACACTTTTCGCAGGTTTGGTCCAAACTTTTCATTTGTTGCATTTTTGGTCCCAAAAGTATGCATTTTTCGCAAGATTGGTCCAATTTAATGATTCCGTCAAGTATCAACCGTTAATTTGATTATGTGCACCTCATGTGAGGGGCAAATCGTCTTTTTACACAGATAGGACCAATCTTGCAGTTTATATATATATAGGGTAACACTCCGGTGAGAACACTTTTAAAATAAGTACGGTGAGAACACCTTAAAAACATCATTTTGATGCATTAAAAGTCCATAAAACTAACATAGTGCATAACTAATTATCTTTATTTAAGTGTTTAACAACACATTCATCCGTCAAATCGAAATAATCATGTTTTTTGTTTTGTGCATCCATCTTGGATGCATATTCATCAAAATAATGCATCCAACAAAAAACGTGAATTTTTCGATTTTGATGAATCAATGTGTTGTTAAACACTTAAATAATGATAATTAGTTATGCATTATGTCAATTTTATAGACTTTTAATGCATCAAAATGATGATTTTAAGGTGTTCTCACCGTTCTTATTTTAAATCTGTTCTTATTTGATTGTCCCCCTATATAATATATATTATATATACACACATACATACACACATATACATTACAGTATTGGCCACCACCAACATAATTTATAGACAAACAAAGATCCTCTACTGGGCCATGGTCAAGACCATAAGGCTCGGTTAATCACACTCTAGATACATGTATCTATTTCATCAACTAGACATGAGTTTTTGTCTTGATAGAAATCATGGATACATAGGTAAGAGCCTATGGAACAGATCTTGTTCAAGTAAGGTCGTAACACACTGAGACCTGTAAACACACATACCCACGGATTCAGTACCTTCGACTCACATCAAATTACCATATATACACGGATCCATAAGCATACACACCCACAAATCTATAAACACAGACACACACAAATTTCCATATTTTTTTCTTATTTTTTAGATCTACATCTATTATACATATTTTATAAAAGAAAAGATGGACCAGATGGAAGTGAATGTTTCCAAGGTTGTTGTACAGATAAATTCAGAAAAGGTGGTGGTGGTGGTGGGTGGTTTTTCCTCTTGCTATAAACCCAACAATTCGACTCTTCTTCTTCTTTCTCTTGCTAGAAATCCAATAGTCCGATATGGTGGCGGCTAGGGTTCCAAGTGGTGTTGGTTATGTGCTCTTGGTGGTGTAGGGGAGGACTATCGGTGGTAAGCATGGGGGGCCAAACATTTATAGATATATTAAAAAATTAGTATGTGAGAAGTTCTATACTCAAGCTTGGATGTCTAACAGCCACATACTCCATTTTCTCATATATATATATATATACATTAAATAGAAACAAGAAAGTTGATATTGCCCTTCACATGAGGTGCATATGATCAAATTAACGGTTGATAACTAACGGAATCGTTAAATTGGACCATTCTTGCGAAAAATGCATACTTTTGGGACCAAAAATGCAACAAATGAAAAGTTTGGACCAAACCTACAAAAAGTGTGATAACACAGGGACCAAAAATGCAATTAGTTCTTTATTTATTACTTTTTATGAACATTGCAACTTGCAAGGACCAATTTATTTGATTTAATTGTTGATAAAATGTTCACATCAATTTTTACATACGATAGCCCTATCTGAATATAAGAGGTGTTTGGTAGGAGAGAATCATAAAGAATAGAAATGTAATAGAGAATGAAAATAGTGAGAAAGAGAATTAGTATTTGAAAAGAGAATGGATTCTGTCGTTTAATACCCACAGAGAATGAATATATAAAAAAAATTAAATTTTAAATAATAATACATTTATTACATATAACAAGTTAAAAAAAAATTGTTTTTTTCCATTGTCACCCATCCTCTACAATTTGTAAAGAATGGAGAGAATGAAATTGATTCCCCTTTCTCATTTCTCATTCCCTTTCTTTGTTGCAAACAAACAAGGGAAGTCTTTCCTATTCCCTTTCTCATTTCAATTCCATCATACAAAATACTCCCTAAAATGAAACAGCACAACATATTAGACGACTCTTTTATTATTTTGCTGGGCCGAAAAGCTACATGCATCAAAAGGAAAACTCATGTTATGATATAAGTGTGGTTTGACTTAAGAAAAAGAAGCAGCAGACAACGAGTAGCATGCCACCATGTATATCTATTCAATTCATTTCACGAAGAGATGCGGATCCTACCTTTTACGCAGCAAGCAAGTCAAGAAACTTTCTTCTGCCTTCTGAAAAAAAGCAAGTCAAGAAACTCCCATTTCAATTATATTAATGTTTTTTTTTCGTTTGGTGCACCTGGGCTGAAAACAAAGCCAACCATAATTTCCCATTTTTATTCTGGGCCGAAATATTCATAAAAAGTCCAACCGCCATTGTTTAAGAAAAAAATTGTAATTCATCTCCTAGCGATATATTGGCTGCGAGGAGTAACAGTGTTGTGAAACTCGGCCGATATAGTCGAGTCGAATCATGTATCGGTCCATTGACGACCTGAGTTTGTCATACTCGATCGGTCTGAAAATCGGCCAGGATTCCAGACTTAGGTCAACTTGGTCAAGACTCGACTGTATCGGTCAAGACGTGACTGTATCAGATTGGGTCAACCAAGTCAAACATTTTTTTCTTTCTTTTATAAAGCTTTTATTAATTATGTTATTGTTCCTAGACAATTTGTTTAAATTGAATAAGCATGTTATGTTTATGTTTAAGTTTGAAGTATTATATATATTTCTAATATTTTCTTACATATAATTTTATAAATTATTATTTTATACATAAAAACCCGAATTCCGAGTTTTGCAAACTTGGTAATAACACAAAAAGGTGGATGACACTTCATTTTGAGATTTACACAAAGAGCCTTCTCTATTAACCAAAAACCCTATTTTCACCCACCATCATCCACCATTAAAATCCACCATCTTCGTTTTTGGATTTACACAGACAACCTTCTCTAAATTTTTTTGTCATAGATGATTGTCTAGGTAAATGAGTAGGATAATTTAGTCACGTTGTTTCTCAAGTAAAGTTCGATATTTTCAAGTTATAATTAATCAATCAGTTTATAATACTTCTTTTAGTCAACCTTGGTCACAATTAAATTGGAGGATTTCACCTGGCTATGCACTTGTGTGGATTACTGAGTGTGTGTTTGCTTTAATTGCTTTCTTTGTTTAATTGTCACTTGCATTTTTAGTTTGTAGTTTAAAATGAATCTTACAGAAATCCATTTTAATAAATTAATAAGGTGCATTACATTTTAATTTAATTTGCATAAATGCTTCAATTCGTCACTTCCTTGCAAACACTTTGAGTCATAGCTGCCATATAATTTGGAATTTGGTAAAGTTTTGACTTTTCTATTCAACCCGTATCATTTTCCACATCCACTTACATGTACACGCGTCATGCATGCCATCTATGTATTAGTAATATCACTCATTCATTTTTACACTAGGTAATATAGATATAAAGGCTAAAGATAAAAACTAGCTGCTTAAATGGTTGGTAATATTATTATATATATGAAAACTATGAGGTACGAGATTCCGTGCCTTAGTTTTTTATTATTTTTGTCATGCTGATGTCATCTTTTTCGTTCTTTTCAATTTTATTTTATTTTTCTAAATCCTTTTTTAAAGATTGTATATTTTTAGAGTTTTTTATTTTTAACACTAAACTTTTTGAATTTTTTAACTTTGGTCTAACTTTTTTGTATACAAGTATAAGCTTGTATACTTTTGGAGTTTCTTAATGTTACCACTTAACTTTTGGGTTTTTTTTAACTTTAGTATAACTTTTATATTCTAACTTATTTTTACAACTTAACTTTTGGGTTTCTTTTAACTTTACTCTAACTTTTTTTAATACAAATTTAAGTATAGTTTATTTTTAAAGTTTTTAATTTTAACAGTTAACTTTAGGTTTTAACTTTAATCATCAAATCTTTTTTTTTTTACTTTCTATTTCTTATTTTAAGGCTTCTAACTTTTATCATCAAATTCCTTGTTTTGAGTACCTATATTTTTAGTTTCTACCCTTATAGTAAACTTTTAGTTTCCAAACTTCTAGGTAATGTTGTATGCATATATATTTGCATGACACAACATCGATCTGGACAACGTCTGGGGTCAAAAAATTAGTTAATACTATTGCTGCTTTGTTTCGTAAATCACAAAGAAATTAAAATAGAACGGCACCACCACGACACTATTGCTGCTTTGTTTCGTAAATCACAAAGAAATTAAAATAGAACGGCACCACCACGACACCACCTTACATTTTAAGTAAGGAAACAAAGCAAAACTACATGATACAATAATAACATATACTCCTTATGAGCTTAGGATCTTGTGTATCAAAGATGGAGAAGGAGATAAGCTCTCGAGCATAACCAATATGAAAGAAGAAGCTTGGAGTACGCACGGAGAAAAAGAAGAAATGCCCGTTTCGAATTAAAACAACTATACCAAAATACTTTTAATAGTTTTAAGTTATGAGTATCACTCAAATAAGGTCTTTGTAATAACATGATTTCTGCTATTGTTTCGATCTCAACAATGGCAGTTCAAGTGTGTGTGTTCTTGGTGTGTTTAGTGTGTGTGATTTTTTGAGAGATGATCTGTATATGTTGTATATGTAAAAATGGATAAAAGGCTTATTGGTTGTTATGATTTCTAATGTAATGAGGGTATTTATATTCTAATATTACAAATATCCTTATTGTCATATCTAACCCCTCAACATTAGAAATCATTTCACCATGTCTTAACAACAATTAAGTCCACTAACTTAAATTACAATTTTCACTATTTTTGGATTTCTAACATTCTCCCCCTTAGTGATATATTGTAATGAATGAAGTATGTGTTATTTTGTCTTGTAGGAATTAAGTTGATGAGCCCGATGGTGAAGACAATTGGTGTGAAGAAACAAGTCTTCAAAGCTTTCTCATTGTCTCTGGAGAACTTGAATCAATCTTCGTCTTAGACTTCTTGTAGTTAAAACATGATGAAATTCTCAATGTTCTGTTTGAACAGAGAATAAAATGAATGAGTCTAGAATCTTTGAAAATTGTTGAACCGTGAATCAGAGTTGTCTTTTGAAGTGCGGAAGGTATAAATTTGGTTCTTCAATCTTCGATTCTTGAATGAAAATTTGTTTCCTTGGAATGAAGTATCAAAAACATAAACTCTCCCCCTTGATATATGCATTGAAGCTTCTTGATTGAAGATCTTGAATGAAATGTGTTGATGAAGACTCTTTCGAAGTTGTACTTGTTTGTCTTGAATCTTCCAATCAATCTTTCAACTTTTGTAGCTTTGATCTTTGTTATTTTGACTTAAACACTTTGTAGAGTAAACTTTTGAACAAAACTTTGAATTAATCATGCTCCCCCTCAATTCATGAGTGTAAACATTTTGGAGCATCTTTGAACAATATCCTTATTTTCGATCTCATCCTTTTAAAAAAAACTTTCAAGAGAACATATTTTGACGACAAAATTCACTTTTTTTTCAATCACAATTACATTTCATTTCATTCCACCTTTACTCCATCAAATAATCTTTTTCTTTCTCAATCAATCATAATCTTTTTCTCCCCCTCATAATGACAAAGTTGGGAACCAATGTCATTATGCAAACATTGATTGATAAATTGCGAAAAGAAACCTTTTGCATGGTGCTTTTTGTGTTTGTGAGATAAGAAATGAAAGACCGGATAAGGATGATCCGTTAACATGTTCAAAAATCAAAAGGATTAATGAAATGACCGAAAGAAATGTATGACATTTTTCGGATTTCCTATGTATCATTGAATTATGCACAAAGCAATTTTCTAACATAGTTCGGTCTTGTAGCTTTTCAACTACGAGATTGCTTCAAAGAATAGAAATCATGGTCAGTGTCACCTAAGGCGTTCGATAACCACAATCTATTATCCTTAAAGACTTTTAGGTAAGAACCGAGGTCACTGTTAGACTTCTTATTTACTCAAAAATTACAGAAATGCAATTATGAGACCTACGTTCAATGTTGGAAAATATGTTAGCATTGGTAGGATTTCCATTTGATCATTGTGGAATATCAATTAAGATATCACTACAAATGTTCCGGCTATATCACATAGATATGCAATAATATCATAAAGATATGACTCAAATGTGTCTTAAGAAAAATGAATAAGGATCAAAATAATGATCAAGCAAGATAGCTCTAGACACAACGTGATCAAATGAAGTCGGAGACCGGAGCAGAGTGTCGCCCTTATTCAATATCAATATCTTCCAAATGAAGAGTCACTAGAAATGTAAAAATCTCCGTGAGAAATAAAGCAAGCATTTGTTAAGAAACACTTGAATGGTTAGGTAAACATGTGCATCGCTTCATTAGGTCTATGAAGTCTTAATCAAGATATCAACAAATGACATCCGATAGAAATGTGTTTTACCCGGCGATTTGAGAGTTTTAGGGAAGGTTATCATTTCTTTTAACCCTTTTCTCACAACATATAACCATAACCTCTCACTTTTCAACTTTATTCCCTCCATCCTATTTGCACGAAACCATCATCACTCAAAATACCCTTACAATCTAAAGAAAGAATTGAATACTCCGGGTTTAGAACTTATCGGTGATGATGAAGTTCATGGAGTGAACGAATCGCTCAAGTGCAAACCAAACACCAAACTTCAATTGATGAAAATCATTTGAAAATCATCAAATGTGTGTAAGAAAATGATTTGAAAACACATTTGAAGTTTTGAAATTTTTGAAATCACAAACTCCCCTTAATCTATGCAAAGGTAGCTCTTAAAAGTTTTGATAGAAAGGTAGAACAAAAATTGGTTTTTGTGAAGTCAAAAAGAGTCTAAAAGTGAACAAGATTTTAATGAATAAAAATTTTTGCGTCAACAACAATGTTCATAGTAAGACTACTCGGGAGTACACAAAGGCGTTCAATCCTTTGCATCTTACATCAACTAGTTGGATGCAAATAAAACATTTAAGCACAAATTTAACTCAATCAATTGTTCAAGATGAGATAACTCGGGAGTACACAAAGGCGTTCAATCCTTTGCTTCTCATATCAAAAATTGAGAGTTTTTTGAAACATGAAATTCATTTGAAAAATTTGAAGTTGTTTGCAACAAAATCAAGACTCTTGAAGAGAATTGTTTGCAATTTCAATCAAATGAAAAACTGCTATTACACATACATATTCATATAAGACTACTTGGAAGTACACAAAGGCGTTCAATTCCGCGTTATCTTATATCAATTTATATGTATAATAACACATTTTATACCAAGTTTGAATAAATAGCTCAATGAAGAACGGGCTGCATACAGAATATATGCAAGCCATAAAGATATAAATAAAACTATGAAGCCCGGGTTACATACATAGCATATGTAAGCCACTTTGATAAAAAAGAAGAAAAAGAAAAAAAAATTAAGAAAATCTTTTTGTTATTTTTCAAAATTTTATATTTTTGTATTTAATTTTTGTCTTTTCAAATTTTGTATTTTGTTTTAAAAAAAAATGTATCAAGAACAAAATAAGTTAAGGTTCAAGATTTAACATGCCAAGCTTAGAGATAAGAAAGTTAAACCTTTTCTCATCCAGTGGTTTAGTGAACAAATCTGCAAGCTGATAGTCAGTTCCCACAAAGTAGAGCTCGATGTCATCTTTCTCAATATGATCTTTGAGAAAATGATATCTCACATCAATATGCTTTGATCGAGAGTGGTTTACTGAGTTGACTGCAATAGCAATGGCACTTTGAGAGTCACAATAGATGGGAATATGATCATATTTCAGACCATAATTAGTAAGTTGAGTCTTCATCCATCTGATAGCAAAAGCCACTTGTCATCTTCAGCCAGCAATGCATGACCAACTTCCACTTGCTTTGCTAAAAGCATCTTCTGCTTGTAGTACTCATAGTTTCTCTTGCGGGGTTGTTTGCAATCAATTGCAAAATGACCAGGAATACCACAGTTGTAGCACTTTTTATCAGAAGCTTTCCCCTTCTCAACAACTTGTTTGTCATAACCTTCAACTTTCTTTTCCACATGCTTGGATCCACTTGATTCACCTTGACCATTATTCTTTGAATGATAGTGTTCCTTCTTGGGAAATGCACTTGTGGAAGAAGTGCGGAGATTGTTGTTAGTTGGCCTCGCTTTGTAGTACTTTTTCTTGAAGTGCTTCGTAACTGCGGCAAGAGCTTGATATAATTCGTTAGAAACACCATCTCTTGGAGCCAACATATCATCTCCCTCCTCATCAGACGAAGAAACAACTACCATTTGCCTTTTAAGAGCTTCAGAAACCTTCTTTTCAACAATTAATGCCAAAGGATCAGAAGATACAACTTCTGGCATTTTGTTTGATGAAGCTTTATTTAGGACTTGATGTTCATTTAGTTTGAAGGATTCATGAAGATTATAGATGGAGAACTTGGCCAGATTTTGATGTTGCTTAATCTGAGTTCCATAATCTTCCCACTCAGGACCAAGAGCTTTGATGAATTTGATGTTTAACTCCATCTCTGATTTCTTGACATTGTTCTTCCTAAGTTCATTTATGACATTGCAGAATCTACAGTAGACAACTTCTAGAGATTCATTTGGCAATTTGCTGAAGTTGTCAAACTCAGTCAACACATTTGTCAATCTAATTGTTGAAGTTAGGTCAGATCCTTCCATTTGTCTTGCCACCTCATCCCATAGATTTCATCTGGCAGTGCTTTGTATAAGCATGATCTAGCTTTGTTATCTGCAGCTGTTCGATCTTTTTGTTCAGCATTCAAAAGATCAAGAGTGAGTATTGCACCAGTAGTGGGATGGCGATGAACTGCAAGTCCATTAAGAATGGAATCTTTAAGAAGGTGACCATTTGGTTGACATTCCACATAATCCATGAATCTTTTCTTCCATAGTCCATAAGAACCACGATAGAGAACTGGAGGTCTTGTATCAGAACCTAATGCCAAAGCTTCACGAGAAGCCATTAGAAAGAGATTTGATTTGGAACTTGAATTGGAATGAAAGTTGAAAATTTCAGAAGATGAAACGATCTTGGGAAGATCGTCTTAGGATAAGATCGTATTAGAAGAGATCGTCCTAGATGAATGAAAGTAAGAACGACTTGAAACAAATCGTCTTGAGTTTAAGAAGAATGAGACTATTCAAAGAAGATCGTCTTGAATGAAATTTGATGAACTTTGGCTAAGTATTGAATGAAACTGAAATTGAGGAATGATTTTGAGTTTTGGAAATGGAAACTGAAAAAGAATTAAAGGAAATTGAAAATGAAATTGAAGTATAACGAACTTTTGGAAATGAAACGATCTTGGATAAGATCGTTTTGAAATTTTTTATAAAGAAAATGAAACGGTCTTGTGAAGATCATCTTGGAAGACTTGGAAAATTTTTCTAAGTATTTTTGAAAAATTTGGACAGAGATTTGATTTGAATTGGAAGAAATTTGATTTGAGCAAAACCAATCAATAATGATCAGTTACCCAGGAAGTGTGTGATTCCCAATCACAACAACTTCAAATGATCAAACACACCAACTCAACAAACAATAGACACTGAGACGATCTTGGTCAAGATCGTCTTAGTAGTCAGGTAACTGAGACGATCTTGGCAAGATCGTCTTAGTTTCTGCCAATCTTTTCAAAGTAAAAATACTTTGAATTTTGACCAAACCAATCCAAAATGGATCAGTTAGCCACAAACAACACTTTTCCAACAACCACAACACAGAATGTATCAAATATGAAGAATCAAACACTGAGACGATCTTGTGAAGATCGTCCTAGTGAAGATCGTTTGAGGTCGTCTTCTCCAACAGAACACAAAGAAACAACTCCATTGATGAATTTTAATTCTTCAATAACTTTTGATTTAGAAGGAGTTAGAACTTGAAATCACTTGCAAACTGTTTGTTTTTCAGTCCGCAACATTTTTTTAAACATAATTCAGCTTATAACACAACAGAATCAAAACTCAATTTTTAGCGGGCCAAAAACCAAAAATTCAATCTAGAGATTTAGATCGAATTGGATTGTAAAATTCAACAGGAATACGTTTTGAGCTATGAGGAATCGATTGGTGAACAAAAATTGATGATTTTATGCGAATTGAACAACAAATAATGATGAAACAGGGACGGTTTTTGAGGAAATGGTTTTGAATGAAAATTGAGATCAAAAACAGTTATGGATCGATATCAAAGTGATTTTTTGCTCTGATACCACATGTAATAACACGATTTCTGCTATTCTTTTGATCTCAACCATGGTAGTTCAAGTGTGTGTGTTCTTGGTGTGTTTAGTGTGTGATTTTTTGAGAGACGATCTGTATATGTTGTATATGTAAAAATGGATAAAAGGCTTATTGGTTGTTATGATTTCTAATGCAATGAGGGTATTTATATTCTAATATTATAAATATCCTTATTGTCATATCTAATCCCTCAACATTATAAATCATTTCACCATGTCTTAACAACAATTAAGTCCACTAACTTAAATTACAATTTATCACTATTTTTGGATTTCTAACAGTCTTGGAGTTGAACGAGTTGAATGTATCATGTCATGGCCAAGATGAGTATGTTTATATACGTTTATTTGTATCATGGGGTTAATATGGGCTCTAAGGGGACGGGTGTCTGGGCTCCATATTAACTTGTTGATGAGGTTGACATGGTTCAAAGGGGAGGGGTCCTTGAGTTATATGTCAACATGATTATATTGTGATGGAAGAGACCACAGTACCGGGTGACGACTCGATGTACTTAGTGGCACCGGTATGGATCCATATACTATGTGTTGATTTGCCTAGGAATATTGTTAGAAATATTATTTGTAGTAGTTGATTTGTATTAAAAACATATTTTGTATTTGTATTGTAATATTCATAAGTATGCAAGGGGGATAAGTGTAAATTGTATAGAAGTATATAAACCCCGGCCATAGCTTTGATTTGTAACCTTTACACTCATGATGCAATCCAATCTTTCCTTACACACTTACTTTCTCTCTCGACACATACACACACTTACACACACAAACCGCCATTAGCACACACTAAAACACATAATAAAGCTCAAATTAACATCATTACATTTGGTATCAGAGCAAAATCAGTCAAACTGAACGATGCAGAAGGAATTTAAAAGCTGAATTTGTTCTTATTTTGCTGTTTTTGAGTCGATTCTACATTTGGTCTATTTGCCGAGGTCACTGTTCGAGTGATTTTAGTAAAACTAGTGTGTTTTTCTTCAAACTTTGTTCACCGGTCGATTAGGATTTAGTTTATCTTCATTCAGTATCAATTTTAGAATTCAATATTTTATCATTTGATCAGATTTTGCTTGAGCTCGGCAAATAGCAATTTCAGTGGGTTTGAATTCTAGTTGATTTTTGTGGTTAATTTGTTTTAGGATTTGTTCACAGTTGGTTTCTGAGTAATTTGATACAAATTTGAAGTTTTAATTCATAAAATTGAAGGAGAAATTGAAGATTTTCAGTAAGCTCAGCATATAAGTGAAGTTCTGAACGAAGAAGAAGACTGTAAACCGACTATTTTGTCATTTTGTGATTTCTAGTGTTTACCGAGGTGGTTGGTCTTGCAGAGCTCCTTGCTCAGCAAATACAATAGTAAATTTTGGTTAAGTGTTGTGTAATTTTGGTTAAGTGTTGAGAAGACTTGTTTTATTTGCAGAGATATTTGCTCGGCAAATAGTAAATTTCTCTGAGAATTGTAAAGTGTTGAGACGAGTTGTTCTATTTGCAGAGAAGTTTGCTCGGCAAATACGTGAAGTCTTTGGAGTTGGTTAAGACATGGAACAAGTTGTACTGTTTGTAGAGATATTATCTCGGCAAATAAGTGAAGTGTGATATTTTGGTTGAGTGCTGGTGATCTGTGTTAGTGATTGTACTATTTGCCGAAGTATAAGCTCGACACTTAGTTAAAGTTGACATTGATTCAGTAAACTGGAAGGATACTTGTTCTATTTACCGAGATATTTGCTCGGCATTCTTCACAACTTCAACTTTTTCAAGAAAAATTGTTTCAAGTTTAGAATTTAATATGTTTTCCTTTAATTGTAAAAATTTTCAATTCTTCAAAATCATCTTGTTCTATCTGCCGAAGTCTAAGCTCGGCGCTCTTCACAAGTCTGGTTAAAATTTCTTCTAAATTTTCTAAATCTTTAACAATGTCTTCTAGAGAAGCTTTAGCTCTTGGTTCTGATGGTAGACCTCCTGTGTTGTTATGGAAGAAAATTTTTTGAATTTGATTGATCGTCAAAAGAATGCAAAGAACATCAGAAAATCTTACATAGATGGTCCTGAAGTTCCCAAAAATCCAGTGAATAATGAACCTCTACCAGAAGAAAGCTGGAATGCTGAACAGAAAAATCGTGTTGAGGCGGATCAAATGTCCATTGCTTATCTTTAGCAAGCTCTTCCAGATGATATATATTGCAATGTTGACTCATATGAAACTGGAAAGGACATTTGGGATGAAGTTGAAAAACAGATGGAAGGTTCTAATGTTTCAAACACCATAAGGTTGTCAACTGTTTTGAACTTGTATGAGACATTCAGACAACAGAAAGGAGAACCTCTCAGTGATGTCTATATTAGATTCTACATTATCATCAATGAGTTGCGAAAGAATGATGTCAAAAGAACCAACATGGAATTGAACATCAAATTCATCAAAAATCTTGAGGAGGAATGGCAAGTTTATGACACTCAGCTAAATCAACAAGCAGACTTTGGGAACCTGACCATTCTTACTTTGTATGAAAAGTTGACATTGAACACTGATCAAGTTCTGAAGACTCAACAGATGAAAGAAGAAAGTGTTCATTCTGATCCATTGGCCCTAGTGGTTGAGAAGAAGTCTTTAAGAGTTTCAAGGAAAAGTAGTGTTGAAGTTGAAACTGATTCTAATTCAAGTGAAGTAAATGATCCTGAGCTAGATGAAAAGGATCTTGAAATGTACAAGGAACTAGCTTACATCACAAATATAAGTCCCAACTCAAGAGATGGTACTAACTGAAGACACCTCTATGTCAATGATGAGAGTTCTTTGCAATATAAACACTGAACTGGAGACGACCAGTTGCAGTGATTGTATACCAAGTCCTTGAATAGATTACTTAGGGTGACAAATAGAAAGACAATGCAATAAGTAATTAAGTCTACTAAAATAAAATGGTGAGACCAAGTTGTAGTTTTCAAATGTATTTTATTTATTGGTACTAAATAAAATACAAGGTTGTTGTGGAACCAAGATAATACATAAATGTAAATATCCTAACAACCTATGAAATACAATTGATCTATACTAGGAAATTCTCTTTTAACAAACGAAACACTTAAAGTAGTGAAGTGTTCCTTTTTACGATTGAGAGAATATTGCACAAGTACACCAAGAATATTGCAAAAGTCTGAATATGCAAAAGTAATTTTCTTGTTGTGCAAAGACCTCTATTTATAGACAAAGTTGACATTGAGAATCCAACTTTGTCGTATAAATATGGTTGACAACAATTAAGGAAACTAAGTAAGTTCCTTTGAAATGCTTGATAAGGTAAGTCAAGACATTACTTTATCTAACCTGCTTTATGCACTTTTGTACTTTAATCATAGACAAATGATATTGTCTGTATAAAGCTGCATAAAGCAAAAAGGTCTTCCTCGTAAACAGTGTAAAGCATTGTAAAGGCTTTAAACTGATATTCTCCAGTTTCGGTCTGAGTAGAATGCCAACTGGGCTTCGCTGCCATTGTCATTCTCTATCTTCCATTTGTTGTCTTAGACGTCAATTGGAATGTCTTCAGTTCTGATCAAATCTCAACTAGAGGAAGCCTTCAGTTGCATAAACTGTACGTTGCAACTAGACTTCAATATATTTCTGGACAAATCTTCTGGTCTCCAGGAGACTGGCCAGTTTGGACGAAACTGGTTCTAACAATAAAGGCTTTCAAAAAGAAATTTTTCAAGAAGAAACCCACCAACAATCAGCTTAGGACTTCCACAGTTTCCTCATATTCCAAGAATGCAAGTGTTCCTAAGTTTGAGACTTACAAGGAGTCAGTTGGTGGTGAAAAGAGGTTTGATAATCATAAAAAGTTTGAGAGGAAAGTCATGGAAAAGAAGAATGTGGATAAAAAGTGTTATAATTGTGGTATTCCTGGTCATATTGCCACAGATTGCACCAAACCTCGTCTAGAGAATTCAGAATACTACAAATACAAGCTCGTACTAGCAAAACAAGAAGAAAGTGGGATTGATCTTCTTGTTGAGGATGACAAATGGCTTCACCTCACTGCTAAAGAAAGTGATGAACTTGCAGCAAATGTGTGCTTTATGACGAAAATCAAGAAGTCAAAGGATCTAGATGGTGATGCTGAAGACTCTACTGAAGAGGATAATGAGGTAATCACAATACCCAAGAAACTCTTAGGATTTTACATGGATAAAAGTGAAGCAGCTATTCAAGAAGGTAAAACAAAAAGTAAAGAGATTTCAAAAATAAACAAAGATTTGTCAGAAAAGACCAAATTTTACATGATTTTCAAGTTAAATTTGATCTACTTCAAAAGAAATTTGACAATTTGAAATCTGAAAAAGCCGCAGTCACTTTTCCTCTAAATTCCAAGTTACATCTTGAGAAACAAGAACTTGAAACCAAAGTCCTTGAATTGAACAAGACCATGAAACAATTAGAAATCGAGAAGACCAATGAGATTCTGATGTGTAAAAATCTAGTTAAATTAAAATCTAGAAATACTTCGTACGGATTACTACACACAATCGGGCAGTGGACCCGTTCGTATGCAATATAGTTCAAAGTAAGTCCAGGATCGTTCCACAGAGACTAATAGAAAGCAAGCGAGTTTTAAGTAGTTAAGAAAATGTTGGATTTTTGGACTCCCGTCACTTGAATTGTTTGAAAAGTTAGTTTATTGAAAAAGGGTTAGAAATTCCGAAGAATTTATCGAAAAAAGAATTGTTTAATATCAATAAAGATTAAAGGATCATCCACTTTTGACTCCATGATACATTAACTCCGGTTGCATTTAAATTAAGACACAATCTAAATATGTTAACAAGTAACCTAGAGTTGAACAAAGGAACTCACTTGGTGGCCAACAAGCTTATAACTCTATTCAATTCCATTAACTAACTAGATCAATCCTAGAAAACCGGCACTACCAACGTTTAATAAGATTTACCCTAATTAATTAATTTGTTTTGGCTAAGTATTAACAATTATGCCTATTTGAAATTAATGTGACACCGTCAACTATTAACCCCTATTAACAAATCGTTTCCTATAATTACTATGTCGTTTACTATCACTCCATGACCTAGCACCAATTACTCATAGACAAATAATTGAAATCATACTTATGTACTTCGACACAATCGACAAAGCATGCATATATAAAATCACCAACAAACATAATAATTTTGAACAAGAAAACGATTCATCAAGATCACGACATAACGTTAATAAAAATCAACTTGGATTAAAAACCATGCAACCATCGTCTTTGTATCACTTCATCTGAGTGGATGATGAAGGTATTTAGCTAGACATAATTATAAATAAATCATAAATAGCAAAAGAAAGAGTAAACTTCTTGTACCAAAGTGAGAAAGACAATGAAAAGCTAAGAAAATCGATGTTTGAATGCCTTGAGTCCCTCGAGCAACCCTTAAAACTTGGAGAACATAAAGCTGCTGAAAAGTGCCTCAAAGAACCTTAAAATCGACTGGAAGTGAATGTGTGTCAAATGGGAAGGTTTTGGTCTTGTATTTATAGTGTTTACGAAAAACCTTGCTGAACCGACCTACAGGTGAGATGTACCAAGGTCCAGGTGCGACGCACCTCACTCCAGCTCAATTTTATCCAACCTTCTAATTACTCTATGCGACGCACCAAAGTCCAAGTGCGACGCGCTCCTCCTATTACTCAGCAAAACATGTGATTTTTATATCGTTCCTTCTTGTACTCGTACACAAACCATCCTAATGCATCTTTAAGTCATCCAAAAGCCGTTTTAAACCATTTTACCTGCTCTAAGCTTGAAATCACTAACAATACCATCAAAGCATCGAATATACATGTAATTTACACATAATTAAGCTTAAAATGACTTAGAAGTGATATGGAAATGTATATATAAATGGACATATCAAATTCCCCCATACTTAAGCTTTGCTTGTCCTCAAGCAAATTCAGATTTCAAAACATTCATTCCCTTGGTTCTTGATAAATCATAATTGGATATATATTTAATGGTCTAAAAATGATTGTATAGGTTAATTTTTTATAGAATATGCCTACTTTGATATATGTTTTGTAAATTTCAGGTTTGAGTTAAAAAAGATAAAATACGACTTAAAATGGTGATCAAATGAAATGAACTTGTTCAAGGATTGTTCGTGATTAGATACATGGCACAAAGTTAGTTTTGGCATTTAACACCACATATCTAAATGAGATGACTAGCCTCATTGTGCTTGGAAGATATATCACTATGTTGTTGCCATAGCTGTGTACGAGACAATAAGGATGTGCAATTCGCAAGTTGAAGAGTTGTATTGGTGTAAGGATTAGGGTCGTGTATCATTAGAGCCCAACACCTCATTTGAAGTCCGAACAAGCAAGTCATATAGAAAAGGCCCATATAATCAATCTTTGTTTTGTCGGTTGGAAAGTCCACGTGAGCTACAAGGAACCAAAGGCTATATATATTTTATTATTAACAATCTTGGAGGGGAAAACACAATATATCCGCATCAATTAATTTGGAGAGGATTCTATTCGGCAACCTCATCATTAATTCGAGACACATATTATATTCGACAGCCTTAAAAATTCGAGAGGGTTGCGGACGAAAAGAAAACAAAGTCGATCGAACAGGAACAGCTTATTCGATCATCATCACCATGCAACAACTACTTTCTACATCAAACTTTGGTGATTCGAAGATGACTATGTTCGGCTAAGGTTTTTGTTATCTCTCCTAGTTTAGGGATTAAGACAGATCATATAATTAATATAGGTTGTGCTCAAAATTGTTCTTGTCAAGTAATAAAATTATGTTTATGTAATTTAAAATAAATACCCAGTAAAGTTTGTTAAGTAAATTAAGGCGACTTTTGGGATTCGGGAGAGATGCACTTTTTATTATTGTTTACAACCTCTCTTTTTAATTTTGTTTTGTTTAATTAAATTAAGTCTAGTAATTTAGTTAATTAAAATTAGTTTTTCTTTTTATTTTCAAAACCAAACGAAAATTATTAAAACTTGACTATAACCACAAACGCTCCTCGTGGGAACGATATCCACTTAACCTATCTAGTATAAGGTATTTAGGTTTATTTTTTATTGATACTTCGACGTCGATCAAATTTTGGTGCCGCTACCGGGGGGCGAGTGCGCTTGTAGTTCAAGTTTTATTTCTCTTTATTTTTCTTTTCTAGTTAGTTATTTTTTTTTACTTTTAAAATTCGAAAAAATAAAAATTATAAAAAAATACAAAAAATACAACGGGAGGTTTGAGGCTCGACCTCAATTGATTAGCATTCTACCTACTTTTCGAGGGACTGCAGTAGAGGAACCATATGAGCATCTTACAGAGTTTGTGGAGATTTGTGCTACCAATCAAGTTAATGGCTTCACCGAGGATGAGGTAAGGTTACGTCTTTTTCCTTATTGACTTAAAGATAAAGCAAAAAGATGGTTTTTGTCATTAAGGGCGGGGAGCATTACTATTTGGGCGGAAATGAAAAAATAATTTCTTGAAGAATTTTATCCAATAAGTAAAACTTCTGATGTTCGAAACTAGATAAAATCTTTTAGACAATTGCCTAACGAACTTTTTCATGAAGTTTTTGAACGTTTTAAAGAATTGTTAAGGTCATGTCCTCATCATGAAGTGCCAACGTGGGAGCTTGTCAAAGTGTTTTATGATGGTCTTGATTAAGCAAACAGACAACTCCTACTCGCTGCCAGTAGTGGCGTATTTTTAACTCGCACTAGTGAGGAGGAATGGACATTTTTCGAGAAACTAAGTAAGGGTTCCAAAACCCAAACTTCAGTTGATCGACGATCATCTAGTAGTGCCCCTGTACATGCTGTCTCTAATTCAGGAAATTTTGATGATAGTAGTCTCAATGCACTTATTAAGAAACTTGATCTTTTGCTCCAAAATTCCGGGAGTGGTAGTGCTAATGTTTTGCAGGTACAAGATGTGTGTGCAGCATGTGGAGATCCGGATCACTTTGCTAACTCATATCCCATATCAATGCCACCCATTATGGAAGAGTAGGTAAATAAAGTGCAAGGTAGGAGATATGATCCATATTCCAACACTTATAATCCGGGTTGGATGGATCATCCAAATTTCAGATGGAATGATGATAATGCAATGAACTCGCAAAATCTTAACCAAACAAATCAACAGTTCACCCAACCACAAAGACCCTTTTAACAAAGGTCTCAACAAAATTTTCAAAATCAGGTTAACTTTTAGAGGCAACCTCAGCAATGTGGTCAACAACAATACCTGAACCAACCACATCCATATCAAAACCAAGGTCAAGGGTCATTTTAAGGGCAAAATCAGAATAAAAATGCTAATCAATCATCTAGCTTAGAATCACAAATGCAGTTGTTCATGAAAGATATCGGAAATAAGACCGAAGTCTGGGACTCACTTATTCACAGTAGTAAACAACAAACCAAAGCAAAATCTAAAGCTATTGCTGATTTAGAAAGACAAGTGGGTCAACTTGCTAAGCAATTGGGAAGAAGAGAAGATGGGAGGCTTCCAAGCTACACAAATTTAAATCCAGCACACAAGCCTGAAGGTCCGGAACATGTAAACATGATTAGCTCACTGCGGAATGGTAAGGTGTATGATAACAAGGTTCAAATCCCAGACATGCCTACAAACAGGTATGATTTAGGTAAGTTTTCTTTTTGTAGTAATGTTGATGATAATTTGGAAAATGATGACGGGTTTCCATTTAAACATGGGGAGGGTGATGAAAATAATGAAACTTTTGTGAAACCTCACACTCAGCCCAAAGTTGGGAAGGTTGATGTGGATGTTAACACCACACCGTTCCCACAACTTTAAAGGCACCGGTCTCCTCTTCCTATTGGAAGAAAGGACCAAAATCTGATGACATGTGGGAAATTTTCAAACAAGTTAGAATTAATCTTCCATTAATTGATACAATTAAGCAAATTCTAGCTTATACAAAAAAATTTGAAAGACTTGTGCACCCAAAAATGGAAACTTAAGTCATCATTGCCCAAAAAGGTGGACTTAACCGAACAAGTTAGTGCTGTGATATCTGGCTCCTCCTCCCATTATTGAAACTGAACAGACTACTGACTATGTCAACAATAATCCCCCACCACAAACTCCTATTTGCTTCTCAACATGTGCATGTGCACTACTCAAACACTCCTGTTCCCAAATTCAGTGGGAATGGTGATGAATTTGGCACGTGGAAAGCTAGGATGATACTTCATATTACTGGAATTGAGAGAAACATGATAAAAATTTTAATTGAAGGACCTTATATTCCTAGAAGTCCTCTCAATCCACTTCTTGATCCTCTTGGAGCAAGATCTGGAAGGGAAAAGAGAGAGGAACACTGGTCTGAAGAGAATAAAAGACTTGTTAATATAGATACTATTTTAAAAAATATGATCCTCGGGGCTGTTCCTGAATCTCTTATTCCAACACTAGTTCTCTATCCCAGTGCTAAAAGCATGTGGGATGAACTAGTAAACCAATATGAAGGTGGTGATGACACTATTGTTATCAGACAAGTGTCTTTGAATAAGAAGTACGAGTCATTTTTTGCTCTGTCCAATGAATCATTAACTGGTACTTACACCAGATTTATGAGTATCATAAACCAGTTGAGAGGGCTTGGGGTATAAAAAGACAAGGACATACTTCTTAAAAAATTTAGTGATATTCTTCCATTTAAATGGTCTCACATGATCGTGGTCTTGAGACAAGGTAAAACCTTGCACTCTCATACTTTGTCTACATTGTATGGAGCCTTCAAATTCACTGAAGAGAATCAAGCACAGAGAATTGAGGCAGAAAAAGATGCTATTAATCATGCTTCCACTAGTTCCCCTGTGGTTAGTCATACTGAACCACCCTGTGCGGCATTAATGTCTTCTGAGAATGTATTTTCTATGAAGAAGATGATGTCTGAATTAATGGATTCTGGAGCCATGAATAAAATCTCTTCAGATTATGATGAAACTGATACTGATGATCTGATGGCTATGATTGCTAAAACGTTTAACCGTTTCAAAGCAAGAGCCAACAGACCCACTGGACAACATGCACCCAGTTCTTCCATTGACAAGACCAATCTGACATGCTTTAAGTGTGGAAGAAAAGGTCATTTCATGAAAGAGTTCAATTCCAATCAGTTTGTTTCTCAATCTAGTCCATCAACTTCTTATAACAAGCCTGATGATAACTACAGATTAAAGTACAAAAAGCTTAAGGCTCAAATTGCTCTCATGTCTGCAGAAAAAGATAATAATCAATGCATGGTTGCTGAAGAAGAATGAGTTCCCTCTGATGACTCATCAATTGATGATGAAGAGGAAAGAGATTGCTGTTATATGGCTCTGGCTGATCAAGAGCATCTGATGAAGGAAGATGTCACATCTGGAAGATGGGTGGACATTGTTATTAGAAAGGTAATTGATTATGACAAGGAAACTAATCCTGAATTAAAATTGGAAATTGCTGAAGCTCTAAACTCTGATTTAATTTTTGTGGAAACTGTTCGATCAGATATGTCAAACAATTTTGAAATAGATTTTTCTGAAATGACAAATTTACAATCAAAGTTAAAAGAACTTCAAGAGATTGAATTGGCCTTTAAGGCACAAGTTTTGGTCACTGAACAACTGGTCCAAAAAAGGGAAGAACCTGAAAATGCTTTATCTAAAGAAAAACAAGTCATTCAGTCATGGCTTGAGACCAGGAAACCATATGATGCTGCACGAAACCAGTACTCCTCCCAAAAACGTGCATATCTGGGGGTGATGTAAATGCAGCAGCATTAATACCTGTTGTTGACCAATTGCCAGAAGTGTTAAAACCTAACACTATTTATGATGAACCAACAACTCCCAAGACTTGTGTTATTCCACCAGTTCAATTGACCGAGATCAAGACTGGAGCACTTCAGATGATTGCTCCAGTCAAAAAGGTTAAGCAGAATAAACCTTTGTCTCAATCATCTTCTAAAGAACCCCAAGTTCAGAAAAAGAAGAATGTTGTCTCCCCTCCTAAGCCAAAAGTCCAGTCATCTGGAAAGGCCAAGGAGTCATCTGAAGAAAATATTTTGTTAAGGTTGGAGAGCCAGTTTCAACTACTAGCTCATCAAGGTTCAAAGTTGTAATGCAAGATTAAACAATTTTGAGGGTACTACATCTGGCCCTAAACAAAATACCAAACCTTTTTTCAAGAAAGAAAAATCGAGCACACCTATTGAAAAGAACAATAAAAAGGTTTCAAAACTGTCAAACCCAGTGGTCTTTTCATCCAAGACTACTATCGAAGAAAGTGAACTCAACCAGATACCCCCAGGGATCCATTTGGCAGGATCCAGAGAACCCATCAGTCGATGGGTTCCCAAAACTAACTAATCAATCTAGTGGATGTGTAGGGCGATCGAAAGAAATATATTTGGTATCTTGAAAGCGCTACTGGCAGGACAATGACCGGATGTAAAACCCTGCTGGAGGAGTTCATAGCTTCAGACGGACCCTCTATTACTTTTGGAAATGATGGTTTTGGAAAAACTGAGGAATATGGAGTCCTGAATAATGGCCAAGTCAAATTCAAACGGGTGGCTTATGTCAATGGTTTGAAATATAACCTAATAGGTGTGAGCCAACTATATAATGATGGTTACCAAGTGTTGTTTAACATCTCTTAGGGCATTGTATTTAATAAGGATTGGAAGGTAGTATTGATTGCTCCCAAAAAAGGGAATGTGTATGTAATGGATACGGAAAGCTCTCCTTCAGAGTAGTGTTTCTATACCAAGCCTGATGAAGACACAAACTGGTTATGGCATAAAAGGTTATCCCATTTAAACTTCAAAAATATTAATAAGTTGTCTAGAAAACAACTTGTAGATGGGATACCTTCAGTTTCTTTCAAAAAGGAAAGACCATGTCTAGGATGTGAGATGGGTAAGCAGGAACGCACCAGTTTCGAGACAAAGTAGAATTTTAGCATATCTGAACCTCTTCAAATGCTTCATATGGACCTTTTTGGTCCAGTGAATGTTCAGACTCGTGCTGGTAAGAAATATACCCTGGTAGTTGTTGATGAATACTCCAGATATTGTTGGGTATTATTTCTTAGATCAAAGAATGAAAGTGCTACTGAAGTCATCGTTCTCATCAAGCAAATTGAACTCAAATATAAGCGAAAAGTGTGTCAATTAAGAAGTGATAATGGAACAGAATTCCAGAATGCAACTCTGGAGAAATTCTGCACTGACACTGGCATCTCCTAGAATTTCTCATCAGCACACACTCCAGAGCAGAATGGAGTTGTAGAAAGAAAGAACAGAACGCTGATAGAAGCTGCCAGGAGTATGTTTGTTGAATCTGGTCTTCCCAAAATGTACTGGGCTGAAGCAATTGCAACTGCTTTCCACACCTAGAATCGTTCAGTATATGTGAAGCGACACAAGAAGACATCTTATGAAATATTGAGAAATAGAAAACCAAATATTGGTTATTTCCATTTTTTTGGGTGTTCAGTGTACATCCTGAACGACTCTAGTAAGTTAGGCAAATTTGATGCCAAAGCTGATGAGAGATATTTCTTAGGATATTCAGCCATTCGCAAAGCCTTCAGAGTTTATAACAAGAGACTGGAAAAGGTTCAAGAGTCAATACATGTTACTTTCGATTAATCAAATGAAGCAATCAATATTAAGCCAACCCTTATTTCTCCCCCAGAAAATCCAATTATCTTTGGTGAATCTGATCCTATCAAAGAATCATCTGAAGCTATCGAACGCCTAATTTGGTGAATTTGAAGCTTTGATGAATTTGAAGCTTTGTAGCACTTTTTGTCAGAAACTTTACCCTTCTCAACAACTTGTTTGTCATAACCTTCAACTTTCTTTTCCACATGCTTGGATCCACTTGATTCACCTTGACCATTATTCTTTGAATGATAGTGTTCCTTCTTGGGAAATTCACTTGTGGAAGAAGTGCGGAGATTATTGTTTGTTGGCCTCGCTTTGTAGAACTTTTTCTTGAAGTGCTTGGTAACTGCGGCAAGAGCTTGATATAATTCGTCAGAAACACCATCTCTTGGAGCCAACATATCATCTCCCTCCTCATCAGACGAAGAAACAACTACCATTTGCCTTTTAAGAGCTTCAGAAACCTTCTTTTCAACAATTAATGCCAAAGGATTAGAAGATACAACTTCTGGCATTTTGTTTGATGAAGCTTTGTTTAGTACTTGATGTTCATTGAGTTTGAAGGATTCATGAAGATTATGGATGGAGAACTTGGCCAGATTTTGATGTTGCTTAATCTGAGTTCCATAATCTTCCCACTCAGGACCAAGAGCTTTGATGAATTTGATGTTTAACTCAATCTCTGATTTCTTGACATTGTTCTTCCTAAGTTCATTTATGACATTGCAGAATCTACAGTAGACAGCCTCTAGAGATTCATTTGGCAATTTGCTGAAGTTGTCAAACTCAGTCAACACATTTGTCAATCTTATTGTTGAAGTCACGTCAGATCCTTCCATTTGTCTTGCCACCTCATCCCATATCTCCTTGGCTATTTCATAAGAATCAACAGAACCATAGATTTCATCTGGTAGTGCTTTGTATAAGCATGATCTAGCTCTGTTATCTGCAGCTATTCGATTCTTTTGTTCAACATTCAAAAGATCAAGAGTAAGTATTGCATCGGTAGTGGGATGGCGATGAACTGCAAGTCCATTAAGAATGGAATCTTTAAGTAGGTGACCATTTGCTTGACATTCCACATAGTCCATGAATCTTTTCTTCCGCAGTCCATAAGAACCACGGTAGAGAACTAGAGGTCTTGTATCGGAACCCAATGCTAATGCTTCACGAGAAGCCATTTGAAAGAGATTTGATTTGAAGCTTGAAATGAAATGAGAGTTGTAAAAATCAGGAAGTGAAACGATCTTGGTGAAGATCATTCTAGGTGAAGATCGTTTTTGGAAGACCGTCCTAGATTTGAAGAAAGAAGTAAGACGATTTAATGGAAGATCGTCTTGGAAGAAATTCAGTGGAATTTGTCTAAGTATGAAATGAAATTGAAATTGAGATGTGTTTTTGGATTTTTGAAAATGGGAATTGAAATTGACTTAAAGAAAATTGAAATGAAAATTGAAAGATTAGAGATCTGGAAGTAAAACGATCTTGAAGGAAGATCGTCTTTTAAGTTTCAAGGAAAATGAGACGGTCTTGATTTGAAGATCGTCTTAGGTTCTGAGTACTTGAAGAAATTCTATAAGTAATTTTTGAAAAATTGGACAGAGTTTCAGTATGAAATGGAGTGAAAGAAATTTGAGCAAAACCAATCAATGAGATTAGTTACCCAGGAAGTGTGTGATTCCCAATCACAACGACTTCAAATGATCAATCAAACTACACCAACTTTCAACAGAGACACTGAGACGATCTTGAGCAAGATCGTCCTAGGGTCAGTGAGCTGAGACGATCTTGGCAAGATCGTCTTAGCTTTCTGTTGTTCAAGATACACTTTTCAAATACTTTTTAAGTATTTGAATTGACCAAACCGATCCTTTCGGATTAGTTAGCCACAACCAAACACTTCACACCACAACTACTTGCCAGAACGATCTTGTGAAGATCGTCCTACAAGCCACAACACACAAGAATGAAAATTGAAATCTCAGACACTAAGATGATTCTGAAGAAAATCGTCCTAGTGAAGATCGTCTTGGCATCATCTTCTTCATCATGAAACAAGTCATTTTCATGAACTCCGTTGATGACTTCTTAAAACTTCAATATCTTCTGATTACTTGGAGTTAGAACTTGAAATCACTTAAGCTCATTAACACATCTAGTCCCTCATCCTTAGAAATCATTTATCTATGACTTAGATTACAAGTAAGTCCACTAACTTAGATTACAATTTATCACTATTTTTGGATTTCTAACAGAAATGCAGATCTTAGCACCTTCATTCCCTTGAACACTTCAGAAAGAATCAATAAAGAAGAATTTCAACAAGCTGCTGAACAAAGAAAGGTGTCCAGGGAAGTGGATGATATGGTAAAAAGGGCTCAGACAAAAGAAAAGTTTGATCATTTGTCACAATTCAGAGCTGATGTCCGATCTATACTGGGTGCTGAGATCCATCTGGCAGAAAATCATGATAACTTCTCAAAGTTCCATGTCAAACTCTTCAGAGAAGGGAACTTTACTGATGAAAGAAAAGATACGTCAATCAGGGCATTTGGATGGTCAGAACTTAGAGAGATTGGCCTTTCCTACAGAGGTAAAGATGTTTCCCAGGATGTCAAGTATTTCATGAAGAGGATTGGCAAGGAATGGATGAGGAAAGAACTGATGGAGATGGAGCTGGGATTAAGGGCTACTCTTACTACTTCATCATCTCTAGGTTTAAAGAAGAACGCCACAGAAGAGCCATCTGGGAATGCTGAAAAGAGAATGGCCTAAATCTGATATTGTACTTGTATTTATTTCTTTATGTTGATAAAATTGTAACTTTTCTCCAGTTGATGTCTGTAAATATAAGTTGCAATTCTTATTTTTCACAAGTACTTATCCAGTTTAAGTCTAGAAATTAAATTGTATAAACTGGTAACACTGATGATCTATAAAGTGGCTCTCCAGTAATTCAAATTAGACTTAGTCAATTTTTCAAGGGTTTTTCAAACACAAACTTGTATAGATAATAGTTTGAAAATCCTTGCATAATTTCTAAACAAATAGGGGGAATTTGTTAGGTCCAAATTTACTGGACTCGCTCCAGACGTGACTACTGGAGCCCTCTGAAGATTTGTCCAGAAACTATTTGAAGACCAGTGAACAACTTACTTGTACAAGAATCTGGATTCCATCAGATTTGTTCACTGGACTTCACACCAGTCAAGATCTATCCACTGAAGAACATTCTCACTGAAGTCAAAGACTGAAGTCTGAAGAAAGAAGTCTGACAAATAGCGGAGCTCATTGGAAGACTTACCAGATCGTCTGGCTGGAGTCCTTGACAGTGTTCTAGACCTTACAAGTCTGAACACTGATTACGAGGAATTGACTTTATGCCTTTACATGCCTTTACCCGGACAATCTATTTGTCTTTTGTTAAAAGCCTTACACGCATGTAAAGGTGGTTGGTTAATTAGAAGACAAGTCACTATCAAGTGATTTTATTCTTTTACTTTATTTAATGCATTTAAGGAATTAAAGTAATTTCCTTAAATGCAAGTAACCATATTTGTACGGCAAAAAGAATATTATATTTATTCTTTTTCCCTATAAATACCAAGTCACTTCCCTCGTCTAAATTACACACTTTTGCAATTTGGTGCTTTTGCCCAAATATTCTCGATCTAAACAGTTATACTTCACAACTTTAAGTATTTCGATCAAGGAGTTTATTTAGCAAAAATAGATCACTTGTAATTCATAGGTTGTTTAGATACTTATTTTGTAATATCTTGTTCCGCAACAACCTTGTATTTATTTAAGATCAATAAATAAAATACACTTGAAAAATTACATTGTGTCTCACCATTCACTTTACTTGCTTATCTTTAAATTGCTTAAGTACGTATTACTTTATATATATTCTTGCATTTATATTTATTGTAATACTAGTCCAATCTAGTGATTACTTGACTTGTTGTATTCTACACTTGTGGGTTAAACCATCGAGTGAGGGACTTCACATCCATTCTTGGCTACAATTGATGCACGTATTAATTGTAGAGCAGGGGCCATAGATATTTCTTTTGGTAACAAGAAGCTAAGAATCAATATTTTTAATACATTATCGACTTCTATTACTAATGATTGTTATGCTATTGATGCTATTGATGAACAGGTCCAAAAGCATGCAACTCGTATGCTTAAGGACGATGTTTTTGAGTGTTTTTATGCAGATGATGAAGATTTTTTAGAGATGGACGAGGTGAATGCTATTGAGAAAGCAATTGCTAGCACAGTGGATTCACAAATGCCACCATGGTCCTACAAATTTGAGCCGTTACCTCATAGCATCGACACAGCCACTAAACCATCATTGGAGACACATCCTACTCTTGAACTTAAACCTTTACCTTCTCATTTGAAAAATGTTTTTCTTGGTCCTAATAAAAGCTTACCAGTTATTATTGCTTTTGAAGTACAAAGTTGTTGTTGCAGAGAAGAAGAAAGAGCCAGATAAGGAGATTGTAGCTTTTACAAAGGCTGAATATGTGGATACAGGGCAAGGACATTTTCCAATCAAGCCGTGTTATCCAGAGAGCTCTCTAATTCCTTATAATTTAATTAGTTATCAATGTGATGAATTAGTCAATCCATGGGCTAGTAGTAATTTTATGACATATTTCTTATTCTTAAAACTAGCCCCGGATCCCTTAGTTTTGAATCCTTTCAAACTCACGAACATAAGCTTTAAAATTAATCATTTAAAGATTCCATGTCATAACAGAATTTTTAAAAGATCGTATGTTCGGATGAAAGGATGGATTTTTCCCATGAATTTCAAAGAAAAGATAAATGATTTTTGTTTGGTGAAAGGAAATTTTGAAAATGTGAAATTGACTGACTGGGTGATGATTAAAATTAACTTCACCTATTTTTCGCCTTATTGGTGTAGACCACCCGACCGTTTATGTGTAGGGGCGTTGAAAACTTTTTCATGATAAATCTCATGGGTATGAGTCTGGCTGATGACGTTAAACTAAGTGCTGAATGGGAGGCAACCCATTATTTTACTTAGTTTTTGAGTCTTTTTATTTTATTTTATTTTTTTTAGGTATGTCATTAATAATGCAATTGTTCATCATGTGTTCATCAACTTTGACAGGGTCAAAGTTGGGGAGGGGTTTGTATTAACTTGTTTATTTATGTCAACCCTGGGAGAGAGAAAGAAATGAATTTTTTTGGACTAATAGACTTATCTCTAGTTTTGAGCATTGAGGGCAATGCTCGACTCAAAGTTGGGGAGGAGAGTCAAACTTATTGTTTTGTTCAAGTATGTTAGAGCAGGTTGAAGAAGAGAAGAAGGATGGTGTGGTAGAAAAGTCAAGAAGGTTGATACAAATTGTGAAGATTTTCAAGTCAACCAAGCATTAGATGCATCATCTAAACCCGGGAAGTTTTGCTTTTCTTATACTTTATATTTATTTTTTCTATTTTCCAATAGCTTTTATTTAGTTCATTAAATGACTTATGTGTGGGAGGGAGGTAAATAGGAAAAACCGGGTAATTTTGAACTTTTGCAATGTTTGTCCTCATAGTTTGATTACTTTTTTGCAACATAGGTATAATATTAGTAAGTAATTAAGCAAATTTCTTTTGGTACAAAATTTTTAATCGGGAAATGTAATCTCAAATGATTGATAGGATGATCCCTTCTGGATTGATAACATGACTAGCACACTTATATCCCAAAACACCAATTATGTGAGATTCTTGATTATTTATAGATATGCTAGGTGTACGGATTTGGATTGTTTGGTCTTGTAAATTTGTCCCTCTCATAGGCTTTTGAATTTATTCAAGAGTAAGGGTTCTACTTAGAACTTTGAACTATGATGTGCAAGTTTGAGGTTAGTTTTTCCATTTCCGGGTTACTTTCTTCTTTGAAATGAGTGTGCCGGTGATTGCATTGATTCTAGAACTTGTCCTAGTTGCTCATTTCGAGATCGCAGTGAGATCACTTCGGTGATATCGGTTTGACTAGAAGACGAAGAGGCAAATTAGGACTAACCCTTTTTCTTTGAATTTCACCCCTTGTTTTGTTTTTGTTAATTATGTGTTCATGTTCAGTGTTATGTGCAAGTTTTTAGTAGCTAACTACACTGGTTAGTGAACCACCCTTGTGAAACCCTTGTTACACTCATTTTTAATGTAAGAAACAATTAGAAAACCTGTTGAGCGTAGCCTATTTCTTTTTGTTTAAAATCCACCCCAAATATTTCACCTATCCTAGCCATACCGATAGTCGAAGACCTGGTGGGTCATTGGTTTCCTATGCTAGCGAGAGATTTTGGGTTTGTCAAGTTGTGTTGGTTTGATATATTCTCGGTTTTGAGAATAGGTTGAGTTGTTATTAATTTTGGTCAAAGTCTAGATTATTCAAATTAGTGAAAGTATGCTTTGTTAATGCATTGTAAAGGTCAAATGAAATACCAATTAGGCAGGGTAAAAATAGTTCAAAAAAAGGAGAATAAAAACAGAAAAATAGAAAGAAAAAAAAAGTAAAAATTGAAAAACAATGAACTTGAACTGTCAATTGGTATTTCTATATTTATGTCAAGTCAATTTATGTTGGTACATTTGTTTTAAACCAACAAAGGTTCTATTAGTGTTCGTATTCTTGATATTTTAATTTGGCACATTCGTTAAAGCCAACAATAGTATGTTATGGTGGTGTAAGTCGTCTTGAATATAATACACCACAATAGTGTTGGTTTTTTATCGGTCTGTTGAATTGTATTCTCGGGATAACGTCTTATTGGGTTAGTTGGATAAGATGACACGAGTTGTGTTGGACTAGACTATGCTTTTAAATTTTAATTTCTGTTTTATTTTATATTTTACAACAATTTTCCTAAATATTCCATATCCCTTATTTTTAATGACCCTTTCACAACATTACAACCCTTCAAAGTCCTCTTCTGATGGTTGTACCTGGTGCTTACGCCATGTCGGTGGAGATTTGATTCTAGAACAAGCTTATGGTAAAATAGTATGCATCACGACTAGGCGTTGAGTGATTATTCATCATACAACCTAATAGTCTGTTAGTTGGAGTATGATAGTGAGATATGTTTCGTTTCATCTGAGCGGTGCTTAGTCGTGTTCTATGAAGGCTTGAGAATCCTTTGAGTATTATTAAACATTTCAGTTTTCATTTTAAATTAAAACTACCTAACCATTCAAAATTCTTTTTCAACTTAATGGTTTAGCTTTTTTTTTGTTAATTGTCATGTTTTTCATATTTGTGTACTAAAGGATAATTGATTTTAAAAGATGGATTTGCTTGAGGGCAAACAAAGCTTAAGTGGGGGAGGTTTGATAAGTCATAATTGGATATATATTTAATGGTCTAAAAATGATTGTATAGGTTAATTTTTTATAGAATATGCCTACTTTGATATATGTTTTGTAAATTTCAAGTTTGACTTAAAAAGATAAAAGACGGCTTAAAATGGTGATCGAATGAAATGACATTTTTCAAGGATTGTTTGTGATTAGATACATGGCACGAAGTTAGTTTTGGCAGTTAACACCACATATCTAAATGAGATGACTAGCCTCATTATGATTGGAAGATATATCACTATGTTGTTGCCATAGCTGTGTACGAGACAATAAGGATGTGCAATTCGCAAGTTGAAGAGTTGTATTGGTGTAAGGATTTGGGTCGTGTATCATTAGAGCCCAGCACCTCATTTGAAGTCCAAACAAGCAAGTCAAATAGAAAAGGCCCATATCATTAATCTTTGTTTTGTCGGTTGGAAAGTCCACGTGAGCTACAAGGAACCAAAGGCTATATATATTTTATTATTTACAATCCTGGAGGGGAGAACACAATACATCTGCATCAATTAATTTGGAGGGAATTCTATTCGGCAGCCTCATCATTAATTCAAGACACATATTATATTCGACAGCCTTAAAAATTCAAGAGGGTTGCGGACTAAAAGAAAACAAAGTCGATCGAACAGGAGCAACTTATTCGATCATCATCACCATGCAACAACTACTTTCTACATCAAACTTTGGTGATTCGAAGATGACTATGTTCGGCTAAGGTTTTTGCTATCTCTCCCGATGAACAATTGTTAGTTAATTTTATTTAATGAACTTTACTTTTAGTCGCGTAAACATTGTTCTTTTTATATTATTATTCATATAACTGATTGAGTATTTATTCACTATTATTTGATTTGGATTTTCGTAAGACAACTTATTGCGAGTTAATTATTTGTGCCGAGTCCACCTAGTTTAGGGATTAAGACAGATCATATAATTAACATAGGTTGTGCCCAAAATTGTTCTTGTCAAGTAATAAAATTATGTCTATGTAATTTAAAATTAATACTCAGTAAAGTTTGTTAAGTAAATTAACGCGACTTCTGGGATTCGGGAGGGATGCACTTTTTATTATTGTTTACAACTTCTCTTTTTAATTTTGTTTTGTTTAATTAAATTAAGTCTAGTAATTTAGTTAATTAGAATTAGTTTTTCTTTTTATTTTCAAAACCAAACGAAAATTGTTAAAACTTGACTATAACCACAGACGCTCCTCGTAAGAATGATATCCACTTAACCTATCTAGTATAAGGTATTTAGGTTTATTTTTGATTGATACTTCGATGTCGATCAGTTCTCGATTGCAAAAACATGACAATAATCAAAAAGAAGCTAAACCACGAAAGTTAAAAAACAATTTAGAATGGTTAAGCAATTTAATCTTAAATGAAAAATCGAAATGTTTGACAATATTTGAATGATCCATAAGCCTCGAAAACACGACTAAGAACTTTAATCAAATGAAAGAAGAACATCTCAACTAAGTTTCTCCAACTAACAAACTATTGGGTTGAAATATTGTATCAATCACTCGAAGCATAATGCATATATTTTAACCATAGGCTTGTACTATAATCGTTCCTTCATTGTCATGGCGCAAGCACCATATAACATCTATCAAAAGAGGTAATTAACGGTAGTAATGTACAAATCTGGAGGCTTACAAAGGTCATTAATAATATGTAAGGAAATTGGGATATAATTGGTGTTAAAAGAAAATAACACAACAATTAACAAAGTTTTTACACATAGTCTAATCCAACACAACCCATATCATTAGTTGTCATCTATCCACAACCTAAAAGACGTTTTCCCGACTCTACTTCCCCAATAGACCGATACAAACCAACACCATTGTGGTGTATTACCTTCAAACGACTTCTAACCTCCTTATCTTACCAATATTTACTTAAACTAACCTTCCAACTTCAAATTAAGAATATAAACAGTCAAAGAACATTATGTTAATTTAATTATCTTACAAACTTAACTTGATTTGACAAAATTGAGGGAAATACCAACTGACAGTCTAAGCTTTTTTTTTTCCATTTTTTTGTTCACTTTCATTTTTTCAAGAAGCTATTTTTACTCTGCCTAATTGGTACCCCCTTTTTATAACTTTGAAACATGTTGACAAATCATAACTCCCACTAATTAGAATAATCTAGACTTTATCCGTAATCATGACAAAATCAATCTACCCCCAATTAATGGAAATATACCAACCCGACACAACCAAGACAACCCCAAATCATCCAACTAGTATAGGCAACTAATGACCAACCAAGGATTTCGACTATCGGTATGGTGAGGATAAGTTACATATTTAAGTGGATTTAAACAAACGAAAAGGCTAGGCTCAACAAGTTTTCTAAGTGTATTTTGCACTAAAAATGACTGCAAACAAAAGGGTTTAAACAAAGGATATTCACTAACCAATATGATTAGCTACTAAGCACATTAACAAAACATGCACATAACAATCTTTTACGAAACAAAGGGTGAAAATACAAAGAACAAGGGTTTAATCCTACATTTACCTCTTTATCATTTAGCAACCACGGAGCGATCAACTAGGACAAGTTCTAGAATCATTGCTATCACCGGCACACTCATATCAAAGAAGAAATAATCGGAAATGGAATGAATTAACCTCAAACTTGCACATCATAGTTCAAAGTTCTAAATAGAACCCTTACTTCTGGATAAATCCAAAAGCTTATGAGAGAGACAAATTCACAAGGCAATCAAACCAAAACCGTAACACCTAGCAAATCTATAAATGAATCAAGAGCTCACATATTTGGTGTTTTGGGATAGAAGTGTGCTACTCATGTGATCAACCCAGAAGGAATTTGCCTAATTAATCATTCAAAACACATTTCACAATTTAAAATTTTTAACCAAATGGAACATATAGTTTAATTACTAATATGATTAAATCCTATATGACAACAGTAATTAAACTACATGGACAAGCAATCAAAAGTTCAAAAAATCTCAAAAACCACCAGGCTTTTTCCTATTTATCTTTTCCCCCATACTTGAGTTGTACAATGCCCTCAATGTACAATGAACTAAAGACAATCCATGGGAAATAGGTAAAAGCAAAAATAAAATAAATAAAAAAAAGATCATGAGAACTTGTCGGATGTTTGGAAATGTTCTTATGCTCGGTAGAATCGTCAAAAATAAATGGGCGCTGAACTTACTGCCAGCATATACACATGGATCGCTACCTTATAAAATGAATAAAACACAACCAAAAGAAAACTAAAAACATCATTAGTAACATTAAAACATCATTAGTAATCACCAAACCCTCCCCCCACACTTATTGTTCAACAATACAAAACCAAAGAACTAAACTAAGTACAGAAAAGGAAATTGTTTTGGCGCCAGTCAAAGGCAATTACAAACCAAATGAAATAAAAACTAAAATGAAAAATAAAGTCCAACAATCATGAAGCTCCAATAAGATGAAACCAATATAACCATGATGACTAAATGTCCACGGAATCTGGCACCGCCATCGCATCATCAACCACAAACTACCATCACAAACTCAAAATATCATGGAGGAGGGAAGACTGAAGGCTGACTTTCCGCACCATCAGGATTACGGCCCTCGGAAAACCAATCTCCACCTGGAACAATGTTAGGAGTACCCATCGTGGATCGACCTCCAGCCTCGTCTCCCACTGGTGTGTAGTAACTGAAGAAGTCACCCCCATAACGAGGGGCGCCGGTGTACATACCATAACCAGTAGACTGGGTGGAAGGATCAAACTTGGGAGTCCGGTAAGTATACTCCTCCTGCTGATACCCCTGCTGAGGAAAAAGGTGATCAAAAGTACCCTGACTAGGAGGTACAAACTCTAGAGGAGTATAAGTGGGAAGCTCAGGGTGATCATCCTCTTCCATATGTTCGTACTGCTGCTCATACTGCCTCTGCCACATAGAACGAAAATGCTCCTGCTGATCCACAACATGATGAAGCATACTATTAACCGTCCGGGCATTATCAAGCAGCATGTCAGTAGTACCCTGCAAACCAAAAATCGATCCCTGCATGGAAGAAAAATCAAAAGTAGATGATGAAGAAGAACCACCCACAAACTAAGGTGCGCTAGAACCATCCTCCCTACGCCTCTTTCCAACCATCCTCTGCTCCTCAGGCAAATCCCCTACAAAAACATCCTTACCATCCACCTCATATATCAAACCAAAACCAATCAAATCCTCTAAACCGAAAACCAAGCATCAGTAGGAGAGGCCTTCTCGTTATGATCAGATCCTAACCAAGAAACAATGAGTAATCATCCGATGAATCACCTTAAGAATAGGCACTTGAATTTCGGATACCTTACTCATAGACAGAGCCAACTTGTTTCTACCCCCAATTTCAAACCAAAAATCCTTTGTTGTCTTATCATTATTAAATCCCGTAACATCCTTATCATACACACCTTCACGCAAAAACTCATAAGTATTCCTGTCATTCAAATCTTTACCCGAAACCATCCCAGTCAAGTAAGCAAATTCAGGCACTGTGCAATGCCTTTGAATTCCCCTAGCCCTAAAATAGATAACTTTCCTTGTATTAAACTCACTTTCTTGCAAATTTGTATCAACTCTAATGGTACTTAAAAACTCAAGGCATCACTCTCTAACCGGTGCCAAATTACAACCAAAGACATTTTCCCACATTTTATATGTCTTAATTTGACCATTAGCATTCCTATACTTACAAGTTAACATTTTCAAAATCGGGTCTTTCAAATTCACCTTATCAAAATACGACCAAGAAATAAACTTAGGTTTCATGACATGTTGATACCTTAAGTCTTGAATTCGATTCAAGTAATGCACCCGTTCATTTCCCGTCACCCCTGGAAATTGCATCCATTCATGTGGTTCAACCGGATGATTCTTAACATTCAAAACCACGGAAGCATCTTTATACTGTTAATTATCATTCGGATCCGGCATGCTGAAAGTATGTCCTCTTGGAATACCCGGAACAAACCCATCGCTACTCAATTCTTCCACTTGCTTCCCTTTCTGTAACAAACAAAACAACCCAACATCTAATCAAGACAAAAGTGAGACATACGAAACAAAACAAAAAAAATTAGCCCCTTCTACAGCTAGGTGCGCTGCACCTGCTTGATTTTCAGAAACAAAAGTCCCCCGATATGCGACGCACCTCCAACATGGGGCGGCACACCTCTGTGTTTTTAGAAAAAAATTTCTTTTTATTCTTTGTTTTCCATAAATCTTTTATGCCTCAATACCCAATAAATCATCTTCCCTCTGAAATTTAAACTTTCAACAAATCAAAATCCTCTAATTAATTTCAAATTTCTCAAGAACCCTAATGCTAATTCCTTCAAATTAAACAAAATTACTTGGATAAATTAATTATAATCAATGAAAAACACCAAACCCATTCAAAAGATTCAAGTAATTTTGCTTTAATCCCATCGAATTTTTTTAAAACCCCCTTAAATTCAAATTTCATACAAGAACAATGAAGATGATGGAAAGGAAACTTACCCTTGATAGCAATCCTCTAACCATATTGATAAACAATTAACAAGAATAGAGAAATTGAAATTTAAGGTTGGATTGGTTTTTTAAGAGAAAGGAAAGCAAAATAGTATAAGTGTGTGTTTGTGTAGTTCTCCAGGAAAGCAAAATAGTATAAGGGTGCTTTACAGATTTTCAGCTCCCACAAAAATCACAACTCAATCCTCAAAGTCAACAAAAGTCAAAAGTCAAAACTGGTCAAACAACAGGTGGTGCAGCGCACCCCCATACCTGGTGCGGCGCACCTCTGCTTAGGCAAATACCCAATTTATTATTTAGCATCAGGTGCGGCGTACCAGTCCCTGAACTCACCTTGAATACTTACCTTGGCTCGTTTTGACTTACCGTAACACATCTGGACACTTCGGGACCTGCACATCTCAACAAAAAGCTATGAAAATGAAAATTAAACATAGCTAAACTAAAAAAACAAAAATCTTTTTGTTTCTTTCAATTTAAGAAACTAAAAATGAAATAAAAACACATGGGTTGCCTCCCGAGAAGTGGTTAATTTATTTAAGAGTCGTTAGCTAGACTCATTCGTATATTCACTCATTGAACTCAAGGAAAGGGAGTTCATCCACTACAACTCCCATCACATCCTCTTTTTCATTATACACTTTTAACCATTGACCATTAACTATAAATGACGTTCCATCCGACCGAAACAATTCCACATACCCCGTATGATAAACATGTTTAATAACAAACAGTCCAGTCCATCTAGAGGTCAATTTAGGTTGTTTAAACTTGTATCTAGAAAGGAACAACAACACTTTATCACTAACCTTAAAATCTTTCATCTGAAGCTTACGATCATGCCAAACTTTAGTCCTCTCCTTATAGAGCCTAGAATTGTCATAAGCTTGTAATCGAAATTCATCAAGTTCATGCAATTGTAATAACCTTAACTCACCCGCCTCCATTAAATCCATATTACAATTTTTAAGATCCCAATATGCCTTATGCTCTATCTCTATCGGTAAGTGACAAGTCTTTCCATATAACAACCTATAGGGTGTAGACCCAATTGGAGTCTTATAAGCGGTTCGAAATGCCCATAAAGCATCATCTAACTTACTAGACCAATTTTTCCGGTTATCTCCTACGGTTTTCTCCAAAATTCTTTTCAAAGCCCTATTGTATTCTCAACTTGGCCACTAGTTTCAGGATGATACGAAGTAGAAAACCTATGCTCAACCCCATATTTCTTAAGTACTTTAGCAAGTTGAGAATTAGCAAAATGACTTCCTCTATCACTAATCAAAGCTCTAGGACAACCAAACCTACTAAACAATTGCTTCAAAAAGTTTATCACTACTCTAGCATCATTTGTTGGCAAAGCCTTTGCTTCGGCTCATTTTGAAACATAATCTACCCCCACCAAGATATATAAATTTTTATTGGAAGGTGGAAATGGACCCATGAAATCAATACCCCAAATATCAAAAATTTCACAAACCTGAATATAATTTTGAGGCATCTCATCTCTCCTTGTGGTAGTACCTTGGCGTTGACATGCATTACAAGTCTCTACCAAAGTTTGAGCTTCCTTAAAGATTGTTGGCCAATAAAAACCTGCATCAAAAACTTTCTTACCGGTGATAGATGGTCCATAATGACCACCGGTTGGTCCTCAGTGACATCCATCCAAGATCAATCGAGTCTCACCTCCCAAAACACATCTTCTAATCATTCCATCTGCACAAACACGAAACAAATATGGTTCCTCCCAAAAGTAGTGTTTCACATCGGAAAAGAACTTTTTTCGTTGTTGATGTGACCATCCTTTTGGAATTACCCCTGCAACAAGATAGTTGACCAAATCTGCATACTCATCAAATACTCATCCGGGAAGGCATCATCAATGTCCTCTTCCCTCAATTCCTCACGATGAGGATCCTCAAGTCTACTTAAGTGGTCAGCCGCCAAACTTTCAGCCCCTTTCTTGTCCTTAATCTCAATGTCAAACTCTTGCAAGAGCAAGATACAATGAATGAGACGAGGTTTAGCATCTTGTTTAGAAAACAAGTACTTAAGGGCTGAATGATCGGTAAAAACAATGGTTTTGCTAAGCACTAAGTACCATCTATACTTATCAAATGCATACACAACAGCAAGCAACTCTTTTTCAGTAGTAGTGTAATTCTATTGAGCACTATTAAGAGTCTTGCTAGCAAAATAAATAGGACAAAAATGATTACCTTCTCTTTGTCCTAAAATAGCTCCAACTACAAAATCACTCGCATCACACATTAGTTCAAAAGGTTGAGACCAATCGGGAGAAACCATAATGGTTGAATGAGTCAAATAGTCTTTAAGCAATTCAAATGCCTTTAAACAATCCGAGTTATACTCGAAAGGCACATCTTTCTCAAGCAAATGGGTCATAGGTCGGGTGATCTTAGAAAAACCCTTAATAAACCTACGGTAAAACCCGGCATGCCCTAAGAAACTTCTAACAACCTTTACATTAGTCGGAGGAGGTAATTTAGCAATCACATCAATTTTAGTTTTATCTACCTCAATCCCCATACTAGACACCTTATGTCCCAAAACAATGCCCTCTTTAACCATGAAATGACATTTTTCCCAATTAAGAACAAGGTGTGCCTGCTCACATCGCTCAAGCGTCTTATCCAAGTTGGAAAGACACTTGTCAAAAGAGTCACCAAAGACCGAGAAGTCATCCATGAAAACATCCATAGATGTCTGCAATATGTCTTGGAATATCGCGATCATACACCTTTGGAAGGTGGCGGGAGCATTACATAATCCAAAAGGCATCCTACGATAAGCATATGTGCCAAAAGGACATGTAAAGGTCGTTTTTTCTTGATCATTGTTGTCAATGGGTATTTGAAATTACTCGTAGAAACCATCAAGAAAACAAAAATACTCGTTACCGGCTAACCGTTCGAGCATCTGGTCAATGAAGGGTAAAGGGAAGTGATCTTTACGGGTTGCATCATTTAATTTCCTATAGTCAATACAAACACGCCACCCGGTAACCGTTCTAGTAGGTACAAGTTCATTACGGTCATTTGTTACAACGGTCATTCCCATCTTCTTTGGTACACAATAGACCAGACTTACCCATGGACTGTCAGAGATAGGATAAATAATACCCGCATCTAAAAGCTTAATTATCTCTTTCTTAACGACATCTTTCATATTTGGATTTAGCCTCCTTTGTCTTTGAACACCCAGTTTACAATTTTCATGCAAATTAATTTTATGTTTGCAAAACTCGGGGCTAATTCCGGGTATGTCTGATGTACGCCAAGCAAAGGCTCTTTTATGAGGCTTCAAAACAGTCATCAACTTATCTTTCTCATCATCCGAAAGTGATGATGATATGACAATAGGAAGAAGTGACTTACCTTTGAGGAATGCATATTCCAAGTGCACGGGAAGTGGCTTGAGTTCCAAATCGGTTGGTGGATTATCCACCGAAGTTTCAATCTTCATACCATGCCTTTCAATCTCCTCAAAAGTCTCATCCTCCGGTGGTGACTAATCAATGCTTAGCTCCATGATTTCTCTTACCATTTCCACCACTACTAGAAACATGGCTATCCTTGACCCGCTTTTTATGACCCACGCTAATAGATGACGCGCAAAGTGAGAAGCCATAAAAATACTGTCATAATTTGTAAAATCTGAAGGGTATATGACACGCATTTTTTAGTGTCATAAAAAAAGGTAGCGTAACACGGGGCTACAGTGTCTTCTTCTTATACAAAATCGCCTTTACTGCTAAAATAACAAAAAAAAACCTATAATCGAACTAAATCCTCTTTTCGTCCTGGTCACTTCTTAGATCTCAATCCACCACCACCTCACGATCACTTCTCAGACGTCAATCAATCCACTACATCGTCAATCGATCCACCACCACCACATCATCAATCGATCCACCACCACATCGATCACATCGTCAATCGATCCACCACCACCACATCGTCAATCGATCCACCACCACCACAACGCTTCTAGCTCACCAACGTCGCTAAATCGAAGCAGATTTGCCCTCATAACATAAAGGATGGTTCTGAATGGAAGTGGAATTGCTTAAGGGTTTGTATACTTTTTCTTCTTCTCTATGTCTATATATATATATATTATTTATATATATATATGTACCGTATGTTTATATCTATGATGATAATTACTAGATATTTGTATAGATGTTGAATGTATATTGACTATATACGTGTAGCATTATGTTAGATTATTATTATTTTAATCTATTTTTTATAATCTGATTTTAGCCGTAAATTGACTAATGATCCGAATTGCTTGAGCTTTGTGTTAGGAAATTGTATCTAAATGCGGTGCTGATTTTTAACAATATTAGATGATAAAATGATTTTTAACAATATTAGATGATAAAATTGGTATAAAGTGGTTGAAATTGGTAAAAGTAAAATTGGAGTAATACAGTGAATTTGAGGGATTGTGTATATATTGCCAATTTCAGTTTATGTAACTACATTATTTTTTGCAACAATTTGGCAGCCATAGGAGACGTATTAGGCCGATTTATCGATTGATTTTAAGAAGCATCATGTTCCAAAGACATTTTTGGACAAATTTGCATACTATACTGTCAAGTCTCTACGACTTCCTACTGATATATTCTTTCAGGTGATCAGATTTGAGCCAAATTTGTTAAAAAATGGTCTGTGGTTTGTGTTTAAATGTAAATTGTGCTGAATTTTAATTTGATATAACAGATGCAATATGGGTGTCGGGCAATGATGCTTGAAACTGTGGCTGTGTTGCCTGGAATGGTGGGAGGAATGCTTCTGCACTGTAAATCCCTTAGGCGATTTGAGCACAATAGTGGTTGGATTAAGGCTCTGTTGGAAGAATCCGAGAATGAGAGAATGCATTTGATGACTTTCATGGAAGTTGCTAAGCCAAAATGGTATGAACGTGCTCTTGTTTTCGCGGTTCAGGGTGTTTTCTTCAACGCCTACTTTCTTGCATACCTCGCTTCACCTAAATTTGCTCGTCGGATCACTGGGTACCTTGAGGAGGAAGATATTCACTCGTATACTAAGTTTTTGAAGGAGCTTGAGAGGAAGGGGTATGGCTTCTATGTATTCTTGGTCTTGCAAGAGGTTAGTTTGTTCGTTTTCGATAACTAAAAACTTGTATTTCGTTTCGAGGTTGTTTTAACTTTAACACATGTTCATATGGGTTCTTGATGATATAGGAGTTACAAGAATGGGTTTGTATGGCATGACCTTTTTGAAAACGGCTTGATTCTTCCGGCCAATGGGAACGAATATGTCCTCAAAGGTTCTGAACTTGTTGATGAAGCTAATTCAGGTGCATAACCATCTTCTCATTAGTAAAGTAGGCATTTTTTTCTATATAAAAGTTTCTTGGTCTTTTGATAAGTTTGGATATCTGGAATGACTATTTTTTTCGATTATTTTGTTGTTTTTAGATAAGTTTAGGGGTTTGGTTATTTGTAGTTATGATGATTTTTGTGATGAAATTTGTAGTTCTTTTCAGTGAAAATGAGTGAAGGTATCATCGCTACTTCATATGCGGCTGGTGATAAGTTTTATATTGACCTAATGAAGGTTTTGCCGCTATCAAGATTTCTCCCACAGCCGAAGTATGTTTCTTTTTGTTATTTTTTGTTAGACATTTATATCGTATCTACTACATGACATTTATCTTGTATTTACTACAATGTTCAATATTATTGTTCCATTGAATAATGAATTAACCTCATTGTTTTGATATATATATATATATGAAATGTGTTATTTTGATATTTGTGTTTTTAATTTTGTATTATCAGGTTTTTAATTCTCATTTAATAGAAAATTAGGAGCTGAAAAAAATTATTTTTTTATAAAAAAAATAGGTTATGACACGCAAAAACGCACATCATAAAAAGGAGTTATAAATGCGTGTCATAAGTGCGCGTCACAGACGGATGACGCCCAAATGCGGGTCATGAAAATTTATGGCTGGCCCTTCCTTGACGCGCTTTTGCGCGTCATCTGACTCATTTGACTAGAATAGCCCTATTTCTAGTAGTGCACAACCAATACTTGCCCCTCTTTACTATAAGCAAGCAAAGCTTCTCCTTCATCCGTGTCCAAAAAGTTCATCAACCCCGTCTCCAAAGCTTCATCTTCTTCGATCACATCAATCCTGAAACATGAATCATCATTAGAGTTGTAATAACCGTCTTAGAAATGTTCTAATTAAGTTCTTGAAACGTACTTTCGCCACTAGAACGGCGAGACAGTTCAACTTGATTAAGTTCTTGACGTGCTTTAGACCTCAATTATGTGCTTACATGAAGGTCAATTTGATCTTAAATCTTGATTGATATGACGAGTTCATAATTATGTACAATGAAATATTAAAGTTCGGTTCATAAACGTTCATGTTCATTAAAGTTTTAGTTCAAAATGTTCGCAAATGGTCCATGCATTTATAGGGTTCATTAAATATGGAAATGTATATATTGAAAAAGATGGAAACCTAGAGAGAGAAGTCACAACACTGTTCATTCTCTTCTTCTCTCTACTTTCTCACACTAAAACACCTTGCAGCCACATTTTTCACCCATAAATTCATCCTTTGATTTTGAATTGTTAAATCAAAATCACTTGTACTTCTAGCATCCTTGTGATAATCAAAACATATTTCTGGAATCAAATCTCAGGTAACAACACCAAATTATGAGTTTTTGATCAAATTAAAAGTGTACTTTTTCAAGTTTATGTTCTTCATGATTTGGTCCAATTTTGATTGAAAATCGTGTTAATGATTAATGGGTTTGTGTCTAAATGTGTTTAATAACATGTATGTGAACAAATTTGGGTCATAACATGCTTTAATCTACAAAACCCATTTTGTGAAAGTGAAAGTAAACTTGTTCTTGAGGACTTGTTCATGTGTTATTTGATCTTGAAAAGCATTAAAGTGTTATGGGTTAATGTTAATATGCATATATGTGCTAGTGCTATGTTTTAACAAGTCCTGAAATCGATCTAGATCCTCGAATCACGTTCTGTTCTTGTTCAGCTCGTCTGGGATCATGGGACGATTCTGGGTGGGACGATCTTGACCCCAAGATCATCCTAGGCAGCCTTTTGGTTCATAGTTCATGTTTGTTTGATCTTGAGTGGTATTGTGGTGTTGTTGGTACGTTCAATGGGTAATCGATCCATTGGATTGGTTTAGCTCAAACTCTTGATCATGAATCGATCATTAGTCTTGTTCTTGTCCTTGTAAACATGGGACGACTTTGTTCATGTTCATTAGGACGATCTTGAGGTCTTGTACACCTAAAACGACTTTGAAACCTAGCTAAACACTAAAACGATCTTGAATTTGGTTTGTGAAACGATCTTGAACTACCTTGTACTTGGAACGATCTTGAAGCCTGCCCCTCGGACGATCCTGACCTAGGGTAGGACGATCTTGAACTCTTGACATCAGGACGATCTTGCTAGGGTCCAGTGGGACGATCTTGCAAGTCCAGTGAGACGACTTTGCAACCAAAACCCTAGACGATCTTGTACAAACATAAAACAACGCGTACTTGTTCTAAATCACACCACACTCGATCCTTAATCATCTAATCAGTTCATAACAACATCATTACTTGATTAATCGCATCAAAGGCTGATCATTAACACCTAAGCTAGATCATGGTTCAATCTAAGGCAACGTTCAAGGTGCAAACCCTAATTAAGTACAATTAAGACATGTCCTATCTTGATTATCAAAGTACGAGTTCTATGATCTATTAAATTGAGTTCTGAAGACTAAAAGTTCATTATTAAAGACATATTCAACTCATTAACATGATAAGTACTTAAGTGTGAATTCAAGATGTTCAGTTCGAGTCCAGTTCATGTAATTAAAGTTCTTTTAAAACTCTTTTGAGTCAAAACGTTCAAAGATGTTCAAAGGACCAAATCATCAGTTCATCAAGGACATTTCAGTGATTGAATAATCACATGAACTAATATACGTACTTATTTATGATCTATGATCTGTATTTAGGCATTTATCAAGACGTGCTTGGATTGTGATAGATATAACTATCTATCTCTGTACTTGTTCTTTGTGCTAGTTCTCTGTGCTTGCACCAGATCACTGTGAGTTCACTAATCCCCTTTTCGTACATTTTGTTCAAAGTTCTTTATCGGGGACTGAAAAGCATGAAAACTATTTTCGTACTAGTACATACGTTATTGAACTATTTTACGTACTATATTATGATCTTGATCTTGGACTACTTATGATATGATTCTTATACTGATTAAAAGAGTATTTAAGTCTTGAATGGGCAAGATCTTAAATACATCTATACTACAGTTCAGGGAATGAACCGTAGGGAATTATGGACAGCGCTATTTAGGGTAGGCCCACCCTCATTCTCCACAGTTCAGGAGGATGCATATTACTTGTTCTTTTTCATGTCATCTGTTCTGACATAAATCTTATTTGAAGTACTCAAGCTACATGAGCATACTATTACATTAAAGTTCAGTTCTGGTCCACTATGTGTTCTTGTTCAAATCATGTTATCATAAAGTACTTATGTTCAAAGTGCAGTTCTTGATCTAGTTCTGATTATTATAAAGTACTTATGTTCAACGTGCAGATCTTGATCTAGTTCTTATTACTACAATGTACATTGGTTCAATGTACAAAACTTATGTTCTTGTCCATATTACACATATATACGTATATGTAAACTAAAAGTACATTATGTGAATCTCACCAACTACTTTTGTAGTTGACCTTTTGAACTTACATGCTTTTCAGGCTAGGTTCATAGTTCTTTAGCATAGGAGTCTTCCTTTCTAAGCCCATCCTTTTGGCGATTGTTCAAGCGTACAAGTGCAGGAGCTATGGAGACCTTCCTTGCTACTTCAGTTCAAGTTCTGTTCCTAAAAGACAATTGTTCTGTCTTATGAATATTGACTATTCTGAGTACATTTTTATATTCTGTAATAACTATCATACTTCTGTTATTTATTAATGTTAATGGCTGTGTTGGAACTTGTACTGTATGCAATTGTGCTTATCTGTGCGTTCCGTATATTTCTCTTTAGCGGGGTGTTACAGTTGGTATCAAGAGCCATGGTTATAGTGAACACCGAGCTTTTCCTAAGGAAAACTCGAGCTATAACTTGAATCCACTCTGAGGTGATCCTTTTATGATCAGTTTGAGTAGTAGGTACTCTTATCCTAATTAGATGTAACCTGATCAACTACATCTAATTACTATAAAAGCACCTAGGACCTCAAGGTGTGTCATTCAAGGTGTCATCCATTTCCTAGAGTTCAATTAAGAACTTCGTGCAATCTCGTTCTTGATCATATCAGTTCTAGTTCATGTTCTAGTTCATTCGTTCTCTTATAGTTCATTCGTTCTTGTAAGACATACGTGCTAGTGTTCGTTTATAGGCCTTAGAGCTTATACAACTATAGGTCCTTATCGTACGACCGACGATTGTTCTTGTTCATTTAATGTGCTAAAGACGATAATTTATTAACGTACTACGTGCTTGGAGCTATAGACTTGTTCGAAACGTAATTGAGTTCATATTTTCGTCTTATCAGGAGATATAAGGAAGGATGCCTACTAAACGGGGAAGAAAACCTAGAGTTGCACCCGTTGTTGAACCCGTTGTTGAGACCGCTGAACCGGAACCAAGTGCTAAGGCTACTGTCAACTTCACTCTAGAAGACGTAGCGAACCTCATCACTGACCGCATGAATGCGATGATGCCGAATCTTGCTACATAAGTTGCTTAGATGCTAGAGATTCCTTTGACTGAAGGTACCAGAACTATTAAAGTCACTCAGAACAAGAGAGCTCAAGAGGAACCTGAACAGAACCAGGAAGTACATAGTGATTCTGATGGTGCTAGTCAGATCAACACCCAAGTTGCTACTGAGGGCAGAGTTACTCGAAGTAGGGATTGTTTGTTCAAGACTTTTACTCAGTGTACACATGGGAGAAAGGTGCTGCCGAACTGTTGATGTGGTTTGAGAACACGGAAGAAGCCCTGTACCACACAGAGACCACTGAAGATAAGATGGCGGAGCATGCAACCAGCCAATTTGACGGAGCTGCTAGGTCTTGGTGGACTGGCATCGTCACTACTGTTGGCGGGAAGACCGCCTATGCTCACTCTTGGGAAGAACTTCAGAAGATGATAAGAGCTGAGTTTTGTACCAAAGATGCCTTGCAGGAGTTAGAACAAGAGTTTTGGGATTTGAAGATGGAAGTTGTAGAGATTGAGAAGTACATTTTGAGGTTTAATGAGCTTGCCAGACTTGTACCACATTTGGTTTCTACTGAGGAGAAGAAGATTGATCGTTTTATCTGGGGCTTGATTCCTGAGATCCGTCGTGACCTCACCAGCAAAGGCCCCAAGACTATGTCCAGATCCACTGTACTGGCTAAGACTTTGACTAAAGATATCATCAGATCCGGAGGGTTGGCGGAGAATGTTGAGAAAGCGAAGAGAAAGGCCGAAGAAGTGGTAGAAAAGAAGGTTGAGCCCCCAAGTAAGAAGGGGAAGATCTTGAAGAACTATGCGGTGAGCGTAGTACCTGAACCGGCTAGATACTCTGGAGCTTATCCTAAGTGCTCTCGCTGCAATCTTCATCACACTAGTGCTTGTCCTGTTTGCTATAAGTGCCAAGGTGTTGGGCACATGGCAAAGTACCGTAATGCTGTCTCAACGAACTTGATCAGAACCAACCTACCGCCAGTGATCAGAAATCCTCAGATGAGAAATGTTAGACCTCCACTACCACCTGCTGTACCAGTTCAAAGAAATCAGAATCAGTTCCAGAACGCCCAAGTTCAGCGTGTTGCTTATCCACGCGGGCCCAAAAACCAGAACCAGAACCATCAGCAACAGCAAAACCCATAAGGCCCTTCTAACGCCCGTGTTTTTGCTCTGAACGCTGAGGAAGCTCGTCAGAACCCTCGGGTTGTGACAGGTACTTTTCTTTTGAACGATCATTATGCTTCCGTACTATTTGACTCCGGTGCTGAACGTAGCTTTGTTGCATTAGACTTTAAAGCTAAGACTGACATGAAAACTGGAAAACTAAATGATAAGTATGTGGTAGAGTACGCAAATGGCCATAAGTACGGTACTAATGAAATTGCTCTAGATTGTCCTTTGATCTTAGTAGACAAGAACTTTACAATTGACCTAATCCCTGTCGAGATTAGTAGCTTTGACGTTATCGTGGGAATGGATTGGCTATCCAAACACCACGCGACTATTTGTTGTCACGAGAAATCAGTTCATATACCGCTTCAGAACAGCGAGATCTTGATCGTACAAGGCGATAAGTCCACGAACGAACTTAAAATCGTCTCAGCCATGTAGTTCCGTAAGTACTTAGACAAGAAAGATCACCTCGTGTACCTAGCTCATGTCATTGATAAAAGTGCCAAAGAACTTAAAGTTCATGACATCCCCATTGTTCGGGACTTCCCAGATGTCTTTCCTGACGACTTACCAGGTATTCCACCTATTAGACAAGTCGAGTTCAATATAGATCTTGTTCCCGGTGCAGCACCTGTCGCTAAAGCACCGTATCGTTTAGCTCCTCCTGAAATGCAAGAACTGTCCAATCAATTACAAGAACTTTTGAGCAAAGGCTTTATTCATCCTAGTTCATCCCCTTGGGGAGCACCGATCTTGTTCGTTAAAAAGAAAGATGGTTCCATGAGAATGTGCATAGACTATCGTGAACTGAACAAACTAACCGTGAAGAACCGGTATCCTCTACCTCGCATAGACGATCTATTTGATCAGTTGCAAGGTGCCTCGTACTTTTCTAAGATTGATCTACGTTCGGGTTATCACCAGATTCGTTTTCAAGATGGTGACGTCCCAAAGACAGCTTTTTGTACTCGTTATGGTCATTACGAATTTCTCGTTATGCCATTTGGTCTTACTAATGCTCCAGCGATCTTTATGGACTTAATGAATCGTGTCTATCGTCCGTTCTTAGACAAATTTGTGATCGTGTTCATTGACGACATACTCGTGTACTCTCGGAACAAGACTGATCATGAGCAACATTTACGTTCTATTCTTCAACTTCTTCGAGAAGAAGAGTTGTACGCTAAGTTCTCTAAGTGCGAATTCTGGCTTCGCCAAGTACAGTTCCTCGGCCACGTCGTAAATGATCAAGGCATTCATGTCGACCCGGCCAAGATTGAAGCCATTAAGAAGTGGGAGGCTCTGAAAGCTCCTACTGAAGTTCGTAGTTTTCTTGGATGAGCTGGCTCTTACCGTCGTTTTATCGAGAACTTTTCTAAGATCACGCTACCCTTGACTCAATTGACTCAAAAGGCCAAAGACTTTTTTTGGGGTGAACAACAAGAGTGAGCGTTGCAAACCCTGAAGGGCAAACTGTGTAAAGCACCTGTTCTAGCTTTATCAGAAGGCACTGAAGACTTTGTCGTGTACTGTGACGCTTCACATCAAGGTCTAGGTTGTGTACTGATGCAAAGAGGCAAAGTGATAGCCTACGCATCCAGACAACTTAAAGTGCATGAAAAGAACTATACCACCCACGATCTAGAACTGGGAGCAGTTGTTTTTGCCCTCAAGATTTGGAGGCACTACTTGTACGGAACTAAATGTACTATCTTTACCGATCATAAGAGCTTGCAGCACGTGTACAACCAGAAAGAACTGAACATGAGGCAAAGGCGTTGGGTGGAATTACTGAGTGATTATGATTGTGAAATTAAGTACCATCCTGGAAAGGCGAATGTAGTAGCTGATGCTTTGAGCAGAAAAGAACGAGTCAAAATCTTATCCATTAAAGAGGCAGATCGTACAGATTTAAGACAACTTGTGATCGAAGGCCAAAAGATCGGCTTGAGGTCAAAAGACAGCATAAAGGCAGAGCGGTTAGGTCCAATCGCTCAAGAGCTTGAAGTTGATGATGAAGGAGTCAGGTTGTTCAAGAACTGAGTTTGGATCCCTGCAGTCAATGGTGTTCGAGAGATCATCATGCAGGAAGCTCACAGTTCAAAGTACTCGATTCATCCGGGCGCAGAGAAAATGTACAAGAACTTGAAACTAGACTACTGGTGGCCTGGGATGAAGAGAGAGATCTTCAAGTACGTCAGCAGGTGTCTGACATGTTCTAAAGTTAAGATCGAACATCAGAAACCTTCCGGTTTGTTGAAACAACTAGAAGTCCCGGTGTGGAAGTGGGAAGATATTACTATGGATTTCATTATGAAACTGCCTCGTACAAAGAACAATCATAACTCTATTTGGGTTATCGTAGACAGACTGACTAAATCAGCTCATTTCCTTCCTATTCGTGATGACTACCCACTGGAGAGACTTGCTGAGATCTATATAGACGATATTGTGACCAAGTATGGCGTCCCTTTATCGATTGTGTCCGATCGAGATCCACGCTTCACATACGACTTTTGGCAGTCACTTCAAGAAGCTTTAGGTACTAGACTTGACTTGAGCACCGCTTATCACCCACAGACGGATGGGCAAAGCGAACGTACTATTCAGACTTTGGAGGACATGCTACCACACTAGTATACAGTGTGCACCGTTCGAGGCCTTATATGGTCGTAAGTGCAGATCACCACTTTGCTGGCTTGACGCCGGTGAAAGAAGCTGGATGAAGCTCCTAGTCGTACAGTTCACTATAGACAAAATAGCTGTTATCAAAGAAAAGCTTAAGGCTGCTCAAGACAGACAAAAGTCCTATGCGGAAAAACGCCGTAGGCGATAAAGTTCGAGGTAGGCGATAAAGTTCTATTGAAAGTTTCCCCATGGAAAGGTACTGCCCGGTTCGGCAAGAGGGGCAAATTAGCGCCTCGGTACATTGGACCTTATAAGATTATTAAACGTGTGGGACCAATAGCGTACAAACTGGAACTACCGTTAGAGCTTGGCAATGTTCATGATACATTTCACGTGTCCAACCTTAAAAAGTGCATGGCTGATGACCCGACTGTCATTCCTGTTAAGGATGTTCATATAGACGAAGGGCTCGAGTTCACTGAAGAGCCCATCGAGATCATTGATAGGGATGCTAAACAGACTAGACATAGCAGAGTACCCTTAGTTTGTGTACGTTGGAGTGCTAGACATGGGTATAATGATACCTGGGAACGCGAGGACTTCATTAAGAAGAAGTACCCTCATCTTTTCGATCAGCAAGACTCTTAATTTCGAGGACAAAATCCTACAAGTGGGGGAGAATGTAACAACCGTCTTAGAAATGTTCTAATTAAGTTCTTGAAGCGTACTTTCGCCACTAGAATGGCCAGACAGTTCAATTTGATTAAGTTCTTGACGTGCTTTAGACCTCAATTATGTGCTTACATGAAGGTCAATTTGATCTTAAATCTTGATTGATATGACGAGTTCATAATTATGTACAATGAAATATTAAAGTTCGGTTCATAAACGTTCATGTTCATTAAAGTTCTAGTTCAAAATGTTCGCAAATGGTCCTTGCATTTATTGGGTTCATTAAATATGGAAATGTATATATAGAAAAAGATGGAAAGCTAGAGAGAGAAGTCACAACACTGTTCATTCTCTTCTTCTCTCTACTTTCTCACACTAAAACACCTTGCAGCCACATTTTTCACCCATAAATTCATCCTTTGATTTTGAATTGTTAAATCAAAATCACTTGTACTTCTAGCATCCTTGTGATAATCAAAACATATTTCTAGAATCAAATCTCAGGTAACAACAACAAATTATGAGTTTTTGATCAAATTAAAAGTGTACTTTTTCAAGTTTATGTTCTTCATGATTTGGTCCAATTTTGATTGAAAATCGTGTTAATGATTAATGGGTTTGTGTCTAAATGTGCTTAATAACATGTATGTGAACAAATTTGGGTCATAACATGCTTTAATCTACAAAACCCATTTTGTGAAAGTGAAAGTAAACTTGTTCTTGAGGACTTGTTCATGTGTTATTTGATCTTGAAAAGCATTAAAGTGTTATGGGTTAATGTTAATATGCATATATGTGCTAGTGCTATGTTTTAACAAGTCCTGAAATCGATCTAGATCCTCGAGTCACGTTTTGTTCTTGTTCAGCTCGTCTGGGATCATGGGACGATCCTAGGTGGGACGATCTTGACCCCAAGATCGTCCTAGGCAGCCCTTTGGTTCATAGTTCATGTTCGTTCGATCTTGAGTGGTGTTGTGGTGTTGTTGGTACGTTCAATGGGTAATCGATCCTTTGGATTGGTTTAGCTCAAACTCTTGATCATGAATCGATCATGAGTCTTGTTCTTGTCCTTCTAAACATGGGACGACTTTGTTCATGTTCATTAGGACGATCTTGAGGTCTTTTACACCTAAAACGACTTTGAAACCTAGCTAAACACTAAAACGATCTTGAATTTGGTTTGTGAAACGATCTTGAGCTACCTTGTACTTGGAACGATCTTGAAGCCTGCCCCTAGGACGATCCTGACCTAGGGTAGGACGATCTTGAACTCTTGACATTAGGACGATCTTGCTAGGGTCCAGTGGGACGATCTTGCAAGTCCAGTGAGACGACTTTGCAACCAAAACCCTAGACGATCTTGTACAAACATAAAACAATGCGTACTTGTTCTAAATCACACCACACTCGATCCTTAATCATCTAATCAGTTCATAACAACATCATTACTTGATTAATCACATCAAAGGCTGATCATTAACACCTAAGCTAGATCATGGTTCGATCTAAGGCAATGTTGAAGGTGCAAACCCTAATTAAGTACAATTAAGACAAGTCCTATCTTGATTATCAAAGTACGAGTTCTATGATTAATTAAATTGAGTTCTAAAGACTAAAAGTTCATTATTAAAGACATGTTCAAGTCATTAACAAGATAAGTACTTAAGTGTGAATTCAAGATGTTCAGTTCGAGTCCAGTTCATGTACTTAAAGTTCATTTAAAACTCTTTTGAGTCAAAACGTTCAAAGATGTTCAAAGGACCAAATCATCAGTTCATCAAGGACATTTCAGTGATTGAATAATCACATGAACTAATATATGTTTTTATTTATGATCTATGATATGTATTTAGGCATTTATCAAGACGTGCTTGCACCAGATCACTTGTTCTCTGTGCTAGTTCTCTGTGCTTGCACCAGATCACTGTGAGTTCACTAATCCCCTTTTCGTACATTTTGTTCAAAGTTCTTTATCGGGGACTGAAAAGCATCAAAACTATTTTCGTACTAGTACATACGTTCTTGAACTATTTTACATACTATATTATGATCTTGATCTTGGACTACTTATGCTATGATTCTTACACTGATTAAAAGAGTATTTAAGTATTGAATGGGTAGGATCTTAAATACATCTATACTACTGTACTTGATCTTTACCATGTTCTAGTTTGTACATGCACTTGTTAAGTTCTTGTTCACTGTTATCAATTCATCTCCCACAGTTCAGGGAATGAACCGTAGGTAATTATGGACAGCGCTATTTAGGGTAGGCCCACCCTCATTCTCCACAGTTCAGGAGGATGCATATTACTTGTTCTTATTCATGTCATCTGTTCTGACATAAATCTTATTTGAAGTACTCAAGCTACATGAGCATACTATTACATTAAAGTTCAGTTCTGGTCCACTATGTGTTCTTGTTCAGTTCATGTTATCATAAAGTACTTATGTTCAAAGTGCAGTTCTTGACCTAGTTCTGATTATTATAAAGTACTTATGTTCAACGTGCAGATCTTGATCTAGTTCTTATTACTACAAAGTACATTGGTTCAACGTACAAAACTTATGTTCTTGTCCATATTACACATATATACGTATATGTAAACTAAAAGTACATTATATGAATCTCACTAACTACTTTTGTAGTTGACCTTTTGAACTTACATGCTTTTCAGGCTAGGTTCATAGCTCTTTAGCATAGGAGTCTTCCTTTCTAAGCCCATCCTTTTGGCGATTGTTCGAGCGTACAAGTGCAGGAGCTTTGGAGACCTTCCTTGCTACTTCAGTTCAAGTTCTGTTCCTAAAAGACAATTGTTCTGTCTTATGAATATTGACTATTCTGAGTACATTTTTATATTCTGTAATAACTATCATACTTTTGTTATTTATTAATGTTAATGGCTGTGTTGGAACTTGTACTGTGTGCAATTGTGCTTATCTGTGCATTCCGTATATTCCGCTTTAGCGGGTGTTACAAGAGTAAGGATGTTGCAAAGGTTTGTCAATTGAAAACGAAATTCTATCATTTCCTCTGCCTAACGAAATAACCTTATCCTTGACACGAATGATAACATCGGTCGTATATAAGAAAGGACGGCCTAAAATAAAAGGCACCTCGGCATCCTCTTCCATTTCAAGAATAACAAAATCGGCCAAAAAGACAATATGGCCTACTTTAACACACAAATTTTCAGCAATCCCCATAGGATACTGAAATGAATGATCGGTGAGCTTAATGCTCATCCGAGTTGGCTTTAATGCCACTAAAGATAATCTTCTATAAACTGAAAATGGAATCAAATTTATGCTAGCACCAATATCGGCTAAAGCATCACAAGTAAGTTTAGCATCAAGAGAACAAGTAATCAGAAAACTCCCTGGATCTTCAAGGTTAGGTGGAATCTGATTTTGCACAATCTCCGAGCACCCCGTGTTGAGGAAAGTAGCCTTAGCTTCCTCTTATCTATCACAAGATCCTTAATGAACTTTGCATAACTCGGCATCCCCGAAAGCAAATCAACCAAAGACACATTAATATAAACTGATTTAATTATGTCCATGAACTTACCATATTGTTCCTTGAGCTTATCCTTCCTTAATCGTTGAGGAAAAGGAATCTTAGGCTTGTAAACCTTGACTTCAGGTTCAACAAACGCCGGTTTAGCAACCGGTGTAGCTATCGGTGGATTAGGTGTAGATGGAATGGCCAGGTGAATCACGGCTAGGTTCGGCTCCACTACAATCTCCTCATCAACTTGATCATCTTCCTCTTCACTATCAACCTGCGTAGAAACATTAATATCACTAGAAGTAGGAGGAGAAATAGGAGAAATAACTACCTTAGTGGACCGAGTAGTAAGATTGGTCCCTGTGGTTTGTACGTTTTAGAAAGGGTGGTGCCTATTCAAGATTTGTTGCAATGATGGTCCCTATTTTGAGAATTTTTCACAAAATTGGTCAAAATTTGACGAATCTGTTAAAGGTGGCCGTCAAGTGTGCACGTCTGGGGTTATTTATGTACTTTCCACCCCACAGGGATCCTTGTGGAGTAGAAAGTACATAAATACTCCACACGTGCTTCACACGTGCACACTTGACAACCACCTTTAACAGATCCATCGAATTTGGCCAATTTTACAAAATGAAAATTCAAAATAGGGACCCCCATTGCAAATGAATAGGAACTTCCTATGCTTTAACGTACAAACCACAGGGACAATCTTGCAAATGAATCTAACTAATATTAGGCTATGTCCAATGGGGTACCCTTAGGTGCCCTTGGATATCATTTGCCGTTGAATATTGTCCAAAACTAAGGATTTTTTGTAGGTTGCCCTTACCTAAGGGCATGCCCTTATTTGTCCTTACCTAATATATTTTTGTATTTAGTTGAAGTAAAAGGATTTGTAAGGATGTTTGTAATTTTGTAAGGTTGGAGATAAAATTAGATTTGAAGGATTTGTAAGGATATATAAGCATTTGTAAGGATTTATAAGAATTTATAAGGATATAATGTGACAGCTCAAAGACGCCTAAAAACGTCCTTAGCATTTGAGATATTCTTAGATACAAGCATTTGTAAGGATATATTTTTTCAAAAGATAATTACATTTAAATTTGTTGTCTTGTTTAATAATTAAGTAGTGGCTGTTCAATATATTTTCCAAAATCATGTCATTTTACGGATAAGATTTGGATTGTTCGCTCGTGGTTCATTACGTCGGAAATGAATGATAAAGTTTAATTTTCCATTGGCAATTATGTATAGTATAAGCCAGGCTTTATTTAGCATTTTCTTAAACGAAACCTTAAAAGCTTTCTTTAAGGTGCATTAAATGTTTATACATTTACTATGAAATTCAGGGGCGAGCTTTTGATATAGAAACGTACAACCGCTAGTACAAAAATTCACATAGAGACCTGTTATGGAGGGTATAGAGACTAATTTTACAATCGGTCTCTATGTGTAATGGTCTGCCACATAAAGACCTGTTGACAACCGGTCTCTATACTTTACATAGAGACCCGTCACTTAGTTATAAACTGGTCACTATTCAAAAACAAATTAATAAAAAAAATGATTTTCAATGGCCACCAATTATATTTGAGCAGCAACTAATCAATTAGAATATTCATTCCTAACTGTCAAATGGTTATTCATTCATCATGGTTTTGTCTCAAGGTTGTTTCAAGTATTTGCTACTAACTCTTTCCCAGCTCTCGATCATATGTATGTATTGTAAATTGTAAGTCCCAACTATTACTAGATGAGTGCTGAATACACCTCTATGTCAATGGTGAGTGTACTTTGCAACACAATCACTTAATCTGGACGTGGCCAGTTTAGAGTGATTGTGTACCAGGTTAACTGGAAAGTTACTTATTACGGTGACAGTCGGAATAAGTAAATACAAAGCAATAAATGAATGACAAATATTTATAATTGGTGAGACAATATGTAATTTTCAAGTGTATTTTATTTATTGCTTGTTAAATAAAATACAAGGTTGTTGCGGAACCAAGATAATACAAAGATGTAAATATCCTAACAACCTATGAAATACAATTGATCTATAGTTGGAAATTCTCCTAACAATCGAAACACTTAAAGTTGTGAAATGTTCCTTTTTGCGATTGAGAGAATATTGCACAAGTTCACCAATATTGCAGAATGTATGTGTTTGCAAAGTTGTTGAAATGCTTGGGCAAGGACCTCTATTTATAGTCGAAGCATGAGCATTGGGATCTTAACTTCGACGTACAAATATGGTGAAAGCACACAAAAGTATTAGTAAATAATCCTTTGTGTGTGCTAAATAAAGTAAGACAAAAGGTTACTTTATTCAACCACTCTACATCTTTGCACTTTTATCCACAGACATGATTATTGTCCGGTTAAAAGGATGTAGTGTAAAAGGTCCTCCTCGTAATCAGTGCAAAGATTTGTAAGGGCATTTACACTGAAGGATCTCCAGTTGATTGATCTGGTGAAATGTCAACTGGTCTTCGCTGCCATTGCCATTTCCTTTCTTCCACTTGTTGTCTTCGACTTCAACTGGAAGGTCTTCAGATTTATGTCTTCAGATCTCAACTGGAGGAAGTCATCAGTTGCTTAAACTGTACAATGCAACTGGACTTCTAATATTTTGGACAATTCTTCATTCTCTCCAGATGCAGCTGGAGAGCTCCAGTTTATAGCTAAAACTGGACCTAACAAATTCTCCCTAATTGATAGAAATATTGCCAAGTATTTTCAAACTTGTTTCTATACAAGTGTAAGTTTGAAATACTTGAGTTTGATAAAACCTATTAATTTTCCAAGACACTTTTATAGATCATCAAATGCCTTGGGTTTAATTTTAATTGTTTGTAGATCTTATCAGTTATCTAACTTGTGAATTACAATCTGGCAACTTGTATATACACAATTTTACAATGAAGTTACAAGAAAGTAAATAAAATTACAAGCAGATAGATAGAAGGAAAACTTAAACAGATGGCCCTTCGCCAGTTTTCCTTCTCTTGGCAACAGATGAGATTGGCTGTTTGTCTTCAAGATCAAGGCCTAATCTTTCTTCAATGTTTTTCTTGAACTTGATCAGATTTTGCAATACATATTCCCAGCCTTTTTCAACCTTGTTCTTTCGCTACCTACCCTCCAGCAAGCTCAACATCTCCACATGCTCTGAATGACCATACTGATGGACATCAGGGTTCTCAGTTGTTCTTTTGGGTCCACCAAAGTATTGAACCTCAACAACCAAATGTTTGGCACCAGGCTTGATCGATACTTTTACATCAGTGATCTTACCTTTATTGTGCCTTCGACGCTGTACATCAGATAAGTATGTGCGAGCCTCTGATTCATTGGTCAGCTTGATCTTTCTCGAGCTTAGTTTGTGAGTAGCAGCTCGAATATTATCAGTTGTGGGTTCGGATTTGCATCTCTTGATAAGGCTTTCTGTTTTCTTCCTTTGGACTTGGGTGGAGTGAATACTTTGCTGACCACCTTCTTAACTTGTTCAACCCTTTTGAGAATCCCTTCTGACCTTATCTCTTTGGCCTTTTCTACCGATACATTCAAACACTTGGCATCAAGACCAACTTCATCATCTTGGTAGTGTTTGTCCAGTTCTACTTCAAGCATTTCCTTCAGGGCATTGACAATCCTTGGATCTTCTTTGATTTTCTTATATTCCAACAGTTGCAAGCCAAGGAGTTGTGCGTCAGTTACATCAACAAGAGGAGTTGGAAGATTTTTTCTTGATTCAAACGGATTAGCCTTCATTTGTTTCTTCCTTTCCTTGACCAGATACCCAACCTTTGCTAATTTCTGACTTTCGCTTTCAGTAACTGGAGGCAATTGATCAATATTGCCAGTTTCCAAAATGGGTGCATCGGCGGCAGGTTTCTTAGAGTCATCAGTTGCAATGGCCTTTCCTTTATCCACATTCCCCCTAACCACATCATCAAAAGATTCAATTACCTGCTCACCAGCCTCAGTACTAGTAGCAACAACCATCTCCTTCCCTGAACCTGAAGCTTCAACAAGAGTGCGAGGGGCACGAACAGACCTTTCCCCCTTGGCAGCATCTAGTCCTTGCCTAATAGCTTCAAAATCGGCATGACTGGAGGGCAAGCGATCTAGAGGCTGCCACGCTTGCATGTTCTTGCACTCTTTGAAGACTCCACATAACATGCGAACTGCCTCCATAGATGATTAATCTCTTGAGATTGAGTCATGACATTTCCACAAGTGGTGTCTTGACTCTTTTGAATCGCTTGAAGTATATTTAAATCATCTGGGGAGAGCCCAGTTGCTGGTGCTTCCTTTCCAACTTCTTATTCCTTTTCTTTGCCAGCTTCAGTGGTCAATTTTTCAATTGTAGTAGAGTGATCAAATATCTTGCTAGCTAATGTATCCAGACTGCACCTCAACTGATTGATCTCAGATGTTATGGGGGTGAGATCAACCTGGGGTGCTGCAGTCTTGGTGATCTCAGATATCACCCTTTCTATCAAATTATTCTCCCTTTCAGCCAAGGTATTTTCAATTTTCTGACCAACTGAAGTGGCCAACTGGTTGCCAAGCTCAACAACATCCAGACCAGGTTTTTCAACAAGTAATTTGACCTGTCTTTCTAATTCGTTCAACTCAACCTCTGATGATCTGACAGTATTATTCAGCAGGTTGGTGATGGATGTGTGTATGTTTGATTGAGTTAAGTTAAAAGCTTCCTTTAAAGAAGTAGCTAGTGAATTGCAGTTGATGACCAACTCGTTGAGCTTCCTAAATACCAAGTCCTCATTGCCAGAGAACTTGTTAATCCCCAAATCAACCACCCTTACATTAGTGATGTGATCCTTGTGGTATTTGGAGAGGGACTTGGTATTCTTGTCCAGTGTCTTCTGAATATCCTCCACCCTTGTTAAAAGGTTTGACATATCGGTTTGGAAAGACACGAACTGGCTGTCCAGTGACGGAGGGGAAGGTGCCACTGGACCTGCTCGGAATGCAACAGATACAACTAGAGGAGGTACATAAAGTGAAGGTTCTCCAGTTGTTGTTGCACCAGCTGAAGGAATAGAAGTTGTTGAAGACGGAAGGGGAAGAGATTCAATGTGACTTTCATGCTGAGAATGCTCAGGTGTGAATGTCGGCGATGGTGGTGTAAGAATGTGTCTATTTCTAGGCACATTCATGGATGAAAGTAGTTGTCGAGAGGCGAATGTTGGAATTTCTTGTAAGGAGGAGAAGTCAAGTGGTGAAACTGAAACTTGTGGTTCTTGGGGCTGACCAAGGAGAGAAGGGAGTTGATCAAGTACAGTTGCATCAGCCATCTCCTGGTCAGATTCAGTCTCAGATGAATCCAAAGATTCAAGCTGAAACTCACCCTCATTTATGCCAAGATCCATAAATGTTGGGGGTGGCTGAATAGGTTGTTCAGACTCTTGATGACCAGTTTGAGTTTCCTCAATGGTTTCATCAGTTATAAGATCCGTTGCCGAAGCATCTTCTCCCTGAAAAGAGGTAACTGGAGCCTCAACTACAACTGCTCTTTCCTCAGTTGCAATATCATGGGCTTGTGATTCAGGGACCACGATCACTGGCTGTGACTGGTCAGATATAGCAAGTCCTGATCTAGATCTTCTTCTACTTTTGGTAGATCTTCTTGCCTTTGGAACCGCCTGGGATGCCTGAGGGGAGATCTTCAGGTTCTGTAACAGTCACAGCATCTGCAGACGAACTGGTGGGTCCCTCATTATTTTGAGGCCCGCCTAGTTGTCTTTCTGACTCACCTGGTGGTGGTGCATCAGTTCTAGAGAATGCCAGTAGCATTCTTGGAGAAATCTAGACTTCATCAGATATGGACACAAGGTTGTCCAGATTTCTTAATAATTCTGGCACAGAGTATAAAGATTGCGTGTTGTTGTATTCTTCTCTGCCCAGAATTAGTATGAAACAAAGGGATAGAAATCGCAAGAATGGGATACAAGGACCCCTGTTGCCTTTTAGCTTAAACACCAGGCTTCTAAACAGGATGTTTGCGAAATCCACCCTTAGTCCTTTCCACAGGCAGTATGGCATCTCTGCCTGGAAAGAGTTTATCTGGTCCAAACCACTAAAACTCCCACCTAAACTTTCCACCAAATGGACCATGAAGTACTTCCAGGATGGTGAAAGCCCTCTCATAGTAATTGATCCTTTGGTCTTCAGTACAACTCCCTCCAAGACTTCTTTATTCCCCATGTCAAGGAAGACCTGATGGAAGTTGATATTAGGAGAAATCACTACTGGACTCTCATCTTGTCTCCAGTAATTGAGGTTAAGGGCCTCCCTCAATGTCTCAGTGTTGATGGTACACGCGACTGACCTATCCTTTAAAATGATGGAGATGGATGAGCAGTCATCAGAATTGGACGTCGTGTACCAGAGCTCACACAAGTAATCATGAAACAACTTGTTTGGGTTCAAAGAAAAAGCATCGCTGAGGGGAGAATCCCGAAGAAAGGATTGGATTTTCCCAATGAGAGAATCAGCGGCCTGATGCCCTTGAAGAGATGCCATTGGATTGTTTGGATTTAATTTTATCAATTTTGAACTTATGGGGGCACCAACAGCATGAGAAACATTTTCGGATGGATTATACTCGACAATGAGTAAATTCACATCACGAGAGCAAGATGAAGAAGATGATGATTTAGGAGCCATTTGAGAGTTTGGATTTAGGGTTTTGGATTTAAAGAAGAAAGAGAGAAAAAGGGATCTCGAATTGTGAATGATTGGAAGAGTAAATGAAAGGAATTTTGTGCGAAGTAAATGAGAAAAAAATATTTAGTGGGGGTATATATAGGCAGTAAAATATTACCAATATATATATATACGAAAAGATATTTTAATCCCTAAATTTTACACACAATTTCAAAATTTGATTTTTTAGTAATTTTGAGAATTCAAAAACATTTAATACCTCCCATCAAGCATTTAATGCTATGACGGCTGGTATTCCCACTCACCCATTAACTTCAACAATTCCCATAAAAAGTGCAATAATTTTCAGCAAAAAGTCTTGACACGTAAGACATGTCAGGTGTCGTTTGTGAGTGCGATACAAACACTCGAGTATCATCACATGTCACAAGTATTCACCAAGTAAAACATAACGTTATGAAATCTGGTTGACCACCAGTTTAAGACAAGACCAAACTAGCATACTGGAGAGATTTTCCAAATGCCAGTTTCAACTGAGAGATTCACCAGTTGCATTTTTCAAAATAAAACGAATTTTAATTGGAAAAATATTTTGAGTCTTTCCCCCTAAAAATGTGATGCATTTGATCAATGACTAGTCTTTGAGTACATCAAGGCATTCAATCTCCAACCAATCAAGGATCACCTGGACCATCCTCAACTGGAGGGCCTCTCCAGTTTAATGAGGATTTAACATACCCAGTTCACTGATGAGATGTTTAAAAGTTTTCTCATCAAGAGGTTTTGTAAAAACATCCGCAATTGCACTGGTGTTGTCACAAAAGATTGGGGTTCTTGTGTATTTCATACCATAATCAAGTAACTGTTTTTTGATCCAGAGAATCTGGGCACAGCAACTGGCCGCAGAAATGTATTCTGCCTCAGCAGTTGACATTGAGACCGAAGTCTGCTTCTTACTGGTCCAACTCACCAGTTTTCCCCCCAGGAAGTGTCAACCACCAGTTGTAGACTTTCTATCAATCTTACAACCTACATGACCTGAATCTGAATAACCCATTAGATCTAACCCTGAGCCTTTGGGATACCAAAGACCAAGGCTAGGGCACCCTTTCAGGTACCTGAAAATGCGTTTAACAGCATGCAAATGTGATTCTTTAGGATTAGCCTGAAATCTGGCACATAGACATGTTGCAAACATTATATCTGGTCGACTGGCAGTTAAATACATCAGTGAACCAACCATTCCACGATATTCCTTTTGGTCCACTGGTTTACCATTTGGGTCAGAATCCAAATTCAATGGAGCTGAAATAGGTGTGGTTTTCGATGGGATAGAATCATATTTGTATTTTCATAACAAATCTCTGACATATTTTTCTTGGTTAATAAAAATACCATCCATGTTATGTTTAATTTGTAAACCCAAGAAAAACATTAATTCACCCATTAAACTCATCTCATATTCTTGAGACATGATTTTTGAAAACCTTTTACACATTCCATCATCAGTTGACCCAAATATAATGTCATCAACATAAATTTGTACCAGCAAGATATTACCTTTTTCTTTCAAGATAAACAAGGTATTATCTATTGCACCTCTTTGAAAACCATTATTAAGAAGATGTTCCGTTAGAGTGTCATACCAAGCTCTTGGGGCTTGACGAAGACCATACAAAGCTTTGTTTAGTCTATATACCAAGTGAGGATGCTTTTCGTTCAAGAACCCTGGAGTCTGCTTAACATACACCTCTTCTTCTAACTTTCCATTCAGGAACGCACTTTTGACATCCATCTGGAAGACTTTGAATTGCAAGTGAGCAGCATAAGCCAAGAAAATTCTGATGGCTTCAAGTCTTGCAACTGGAGCAAAAGTTTCATCGAAATCAACACCTTCTGCTTGACAATAACCCTTGGCAACTAATCTTGCTTTGTTCCTGATAACATTGCCATCTTCATCCATCTTGTTTCGGTAGACCCACCTCGTTCCAATGGGTTCTTTCTTTAACCCTGGAGGACAAGGAACAAGTTCCCAAACATTGTTCCTTTCGAACTGGTTAAGTTCTTCTTGCATAACCTCAACCCAGCTTGGATCTGCCAAAGCCTCGTCAATCTTTTTCAGTTCAATCAGTGATAAGAAGGTGACGTTCAAGCATTGTTCACTTGTGGCTCTTCTAGTCTGAACCCCACTATCTGGATTTCCAATAATTTGCTTAATGGGATGAGCAACTGTCCATTTAGTGTATTGACTAGGTTGATTTTGCACAACATCAGTGCAAGACACCTGATGATCTTCAACAGTTGTGGCAACTGGAGAAGGATCAGCCCAAACTACTTCAACTTCATCATCAGTGTCAACTGGCGTGTTGACATGATTATCTTCAAATAAAGGCATATTTTGAGGAATTGGAGAAGTCTGAACTGGTTCTGATGTTGTTGTGGCACGAACATCTGATCCAATCACCAGTTTCTATGGTAAAATGAAACTGATGGAGGGATAAAATGGAGTATCACTGGAGATTTTCTTCTTTGCAACTGGTTCCAGGTCTTGGTGACTGGAAACATCTTCTGGTGTAGAAACTGATTAATGAACTTGATCAAATACACCAAAATCAACTGGGTCAACTGAAGATAAATCAAGGCTTGGTCTTTTATTGATTGCTTCATTTGATTCATCGAATGTGACATGAATTGTCTCATGTACCTTTTGGAGTCTAAAATTGTAAACTCTATAGGCCTTTCTTATATCAGAATACCCCACGAAAACACCTTTGTCAGCTTTTGCATCAAATTTTCCCAACTGACTGGAATCGTTTAAAATATAAAATGGACAGCCAAATACATGAAAATATCCAATGTTTGGTTTACGATTCCTGAGGACTTCGTAGGCAGTCTTCCTATGTCTCTTGACATAAACTGACCGATTTTGGGTATGACAAGCTGTAGACACTACTTCTGCCCAAAAAATGGTAGGAAGACCTGATTCAGATAACATACTTCTTGCAGCTTCAATCAATGTGCAATTTTTCCTTTCAACCACACCATTTTGCTCTGGAGAACGAGCTAAAGAGAAGTTTTGAGAAATGCCAGTGTCTGTGCAAAATGACTCTAATTCATTATTGATGTATTCAGTACCATTATCACTACGCAACTTACACACTTTCTTGGTATATTTGAGTTCAATTCTTTTGATGAGTGAGATGATTTCACCAGGTGCATCACCTTTTGATCTGATGAATACCACCCAACAATACATGGTGTATTCATCAACAACAACTAAAGTGTATCATTTACCAGCTTTAGTTTGAACATTCACTGGACCAAAGAGGTCCATATGCAGCATGTGAAGAGGTTCAGTGATACTGAAGTTTTGCTTGGTCTTGAAACTGGCCCTTTTCTTTTTGCCCATCTCACACCCTGGACATGGCTTTTCCTTTTTAAAGGAAATTAAAGGAATCCCTTCCACCAGTTATTTCCTAGATAACTTATTGATATTCTTGAAATTAAGATGGGATAACCTTTTGTGCCACAACCAGTTGGTGTCCTCATCAGCTTTGGCATAAAAACAATGCTCTTTTGGAGCTGGTTCCATGTCCATTATGTACACATTCCCTTTCCCTGGTGCAATCATCACCACTTTCCAATCCTTGTTAAATATGGTGCCTTGAGCGATACCGAACAACACCTTATATCCATCATCACAAATTTGACTGACACTTATCAGGTTATATTTCAAACCATTAACAAATGCAACTTTTGTAAACTGGACCTGTCCATTGTCAATGACACCATATCCTTCAGTTTTCCCACTTCCATCATTACCAAATGTCACTGCAGGTCCATCTTGGACAGTGAACTCTTCCAGCAGGGGCTTACATCCGGTCATTGTCCGTCCAGCAGCGTTGTCCAGATTCCAGATATTCTTCTTTCGATCGCCCTGCAGACCCAAGTAGATAATTAGTTATTTTTGTGAACCCATCTTTTCTTGATGGGTCCACCAGACTTCTCTCGAGAAGTCTCTGCAGATTTACTTGGGTTGGAACTGGAGGATTATTTCCAGCTTCAGGAGTAAAAATAATTGGTTTGATGGGAACAACAACATTCTCCTTTTTTATTCCAGATTTTGCTCCTTTTTGAGCAGATTTATTTTGTTTTTGCTTTTGCTTCAATGGAGGAGTTTTAACAACTTGTTTTTCAACTGAAGAAGACGAAGCTCCTTCCAGATTTTTTATTCTGGCAGTACAACTTTGTACTTGCCTAGACAAATTTTGGAGTTGACTCTCCAGTTTTAACAAAAGGTTGTTTTCTTCAGGCTGCTGAACCTTGGACTTGGGTTCAGCAAAATTTTGAGTCTTTAGAGTCTTGGGCACTTTGGACTTTTGAGGTAAAGGATTATCACCAGCTTCCCTTTTAACTGGAGTTTTAGCCTTTTTGGATCCAGTTTTGACCTCAACAGGGGTGGTCTCAATGGATTCAAATTTGGCAATGTTAGAGGAGTCATATGGAGTCTCAACTCTAACTGATTCTGGCATCTGGTGAATTGTGGGTAAAACAGCTGCCATCTGAAGATCACCAGATTTCCAAGCAGTTTTTTGAGCATCAATGGTATTTGAAGAAGCGTCATAATTTTTACCAGATGCTTGTACCCAAGATTTGATAACCATGTGTTCTTTTTCAAGATCAAATTTTAATTTTTGGTTATCTCTTTCCAATGCCTCATTTTTCAAATCTGACTCTTTGAGAGCCAACTGGACACTTTGCAAATCATTAATTTGACCTTTCATGTTGTTAAACTCAATTAAAATAGTTTCCAAGTATCTTTCACAGTCAGTTCTCATAGTTTCAACAAATAACAGGTCATCATTTAATGATTCAGCAATATCCAGTTTTAGTTCTGTATCCAATTCAACATCATAATCTCTTACCTTCTTTAAAATGATGTCCACCCATCTTCCAGAAACAACATCATCTTTTACCACTGGTGGTTGATTTTCTAATGCCATGAAACACACATCTCTAATCTCTTCTTCATCATCAGATGAATCATCAGAGAGTTCCCATTTCCCTTCAGTTTGAGCCATCATGCACTTGTTCTTTTCTTTCTCTTTTTCTTGTTCAAGAGACATGAGAGCAATTTGGGCCTCAAGTTTCTTGTATTTGGCCTTATAATCATCAGTTTTAACAAAATTTGGGACAACAGGACCAGTTTGGTTGTTCATCTGACTAGATCTGCATTCCTTCATGAAATGACCTTTCTTACCACACTTATAGCAGATAAGATTGGCCTTATCCAGAGAATTTGAACTGGAAGCATTATTGGACCCATTAAATCGATTAGATTTATGCTTGAACCTGTTAAAGGTTTTAGCAATCATGGCTACCAGATCATCATCGTCAGTTTTCTCACAACCATTACTTAGATTTGTGGTTAGGCCAGAGTTCAATAGGTTGTTTAACATCTCCTTCATAGAATGTAACTAGACATTCTCAGCAGACATTAAAGCATGTAATAACACGATTTCTGCTATTGATTCGATCTCAACAATGGCGGTTCAAGTGTGTGTGTTCTTGGTGTGTTTAGTGTGTGTGATTTTCTAGAGAGAGAGAGAGAAACGATCTGAATATTGTATGTAAAAATGGATCAAAGGCTTATGATTTCTAAGGAGTTGAGGGTATTTATAGTCTAAATCTACAATTAAGCTAATTAACACTCCTAGTCCCTCAACCTTAGAAATCATTTCACCATGTCTTAACAACAATAACATCCACTAACTTAAATTACAATTTATCACTATTATTGGATTTTTAACATTCTCCCCCTTAGTGATATATTTTAATGAATGAAGTACGTGTTATTTCGTCTTGTAGGAATTAAGTTGATGAGCCCGATGGTGAAGACAATTGGTGTGATGAAACAAGTCTTCAAAGCTTTCTCATTTTCTCTGGAGAACTTGAATCAATCTTGGTCTTGGACTTCTTGTAGTTAAAACATGATGAAATTCTCAATGTTCTTTTTGAACAGAGAATGATAAGTGTGTGTGTATTAAATCTTCGAGAATTGTTGAATCAGGAATCAGAGTTGTCTTTTGAAATGCGGAAGGTATGAATTGGTTTTGGATTCTTCAATCTTTGATTCTTGAATTTTTGATGTCTTGGAATAAATCTTCATAAATATGTACTCTTCCCCTTGATTTATGCATTGTAGCTTTTGGTAAAGTGTTGTTGTATGACTTTGAAGATCTTGTATAAATTAAATTGATGAAGACTCTTTTGAAGCTTTGATCTTTGTCACATCATCTTAAGCACTTTTGAGAGTAAACATTTGAATGAGGTTTTGAAAAGTCTCTTATGAAGTAATCATGCTCCCCCTCAATTCATGAGTAATCACAGTCTCTTTGATTTTTGAAAAGTCTCTTGTTACATCTTGAATGTATATCCTTTTCTTTCGAGATGAATAATCTTCAAGTTGAATTTGGAACCCTTGCAGTTTGGAATGAAATTGACAAACAAACTTTGAAGAAGAATGATGAGTTGATGTCACAAATGAAATTTGAGATAAAAGAACTCCAAATAAACTTGAAAACTTCCAACCTCCAAATAAACTTGAAAACTTCCAACAAGAAGCTGAATGATAGTATCTCGGAAAGCAAATTAAGAAAACTTGAAACAACCAAACACAAACTTTTCTCCTTGTCCTTATTAATCATTCTAATTTCTTCTCCTAATCAATAATCAATCATACTATTTTCTCCCCCTCATAATGACAAAGTTGATAACCAATGTCATTATGCAAACATTGATTGATTCGAATGTTAAAAGAAATAATCATGACTAAAATCTAGACATTATGCACATGGAGAATTATCAACCATCAAAACATCAATCTAACCAAATAAACCAACCCAATTGTTCCTATGGGTGACTAAAATGTAAGATTGAAGTTGTTGGGATAAACATTTTAGCATGGTGTTGGTGTTGGTGTTTTCTGTGTTGGGGTGATGAAAGATGAAAACCGGATAAGCATGATCCGTTTACATTTGCAAAAATCGAAAGGATTAATGAAATGACCGAAAGAAATGTATACCATTTATCGGATTTCCTATGTATCATTGAGAAATGCACAAAGCACAACTCTAACATAGTTCGGTCTTTTGGCTTTTCAACCTCAAGAATGCTTCAAAGAATGTAAACCATGGTCAGTGACACCTAAGCGTTCGATAACCATGTTCTACTAATCCTTAAAGACTTAAAGACTTTTTTTTTTTAAAACTCCAAGGTCACAATAGACTTGGTAATTCAATAATTACACAAAGGTAATTATGAAACCTACTTTCAAAGCTGGTAGTGATGTTAGCAATGGCAGGATTTCCATTTGATCATCGTGAAATATCAATTAAGATTTCACTACAAATGTTCCGGCTATATCACAAAGATAAGCATTTATATCACAAAGATATGACGTAAATGTTTCCTAAAGAATGAAAAATGATCAAATCAATGATCAATTAAGATAGCTCTAGACACGAATTGATCAAATGAAGTTGGGGACTGGAGCAGAGTGTCACCCTTTTTCAATATCAACATCTTCCAAATGAAGAGTCAATAGAAATGAGAAAATCTCTGTGAGAAATAAAACAAGCATTTGTTAAGAAACACTTGAGTGGTTAGGTAAAGATGTGCATCGCTTCACTGGGTTCATGAAGGCTTCTTCAATATCGAGATATCAACAAATAACATCCGATAGAAATGTGTTTTACCCAGAGATGTGAGAATTTTAGAGAAGGGTAACAATTCTTTTAACCCTTTTCTCACAACATATCACCATAACCTCTCACTTTTTGACTTTACTCCCTCCATCCTATTTGCACGAAAACATCATCACTTAAAATACCCTCACTATCTATACTTACCTTGTGATATGTCATATCAAACTTTTTCAACATGTCATGAATATACTTACCTTGTGATATGAAAATACCATTTGGTAGTTGTTTGATTTGAAGACCCAAAAAGTAGTTCATTTCCCCAATCATGCTCATTTCAAAATGATTAACCATTAGAGATGAAAAGTTTCGACAAAATGTTTGACTGGTTGACCCAAAGATAATGTCATCAACATATATTTAGACAAGAAGAACATGCTTACCTTGTTTGCGAATGAATAGGGTAGGGTCATTTGTGCCTTTGGTAAAGCCACCTCTAATCAAGAAAGTAGATAAGGAATCATACCATGCTTGGGGTGCTTGCTTAAGACCGTAGAGAGCCTTGTCTAACCTGTAGACATGGTTTGGTCTTTTGGGATCAACAAAACCTTCTCGTTGTTCAACGTAAACTTCTTCTTTGAGATCACCATTCAAGAAAGCTGTCTTCACATCCATTTGAAACACAGTGAAGTTTCTGAATGCAGCATAAGCTAAGAAAATCCGAATGGCTTCCATTCTTGCAACTGGAGCAAAAGTTTCGTCGAAATCAACACCAGGTTGTTGGTAATACCCTTTGCAACTAATCGAGCCTTGTTCCTTACTACCACTCCATTCTCATCCTTCTTGTTCTTGAAAATCCATTTTGTGCCAATAGGTTCATTTTTTCTTGGATATGGAACTAATCTCCATACTTTCAGTCTTTCAAACTGAGCGAGTTCATCTTGCGTAGCTTTAACCCATTCTGGATCTCGAAGAGCTTCAAAAACAGTTTTGGGTTCAATGATGCTAAGAGAAAGTGCAACCAGACACTCATTCACTGAAGTACGAGTAGTTACTCCGGCTTGTGGATCTCCAATAATTTGATCTGTAGGATGATCTTTTCACATACGTGACCATTTGCGATCATGAGGAAGAGGATCTTGTTGATTGACATCAACATCATCATCATTAAAACCAAAGTTTTGCTGAGAGATGGAATCATAGCTTGGTAGAACAGCTTCCTCGTAAGATGGATGATCGAAATCAAGAGGCACATATACATTTGGAGTGTTTATCGGATTGGTAGTCTGGGTAAATTGGGTAGGTTGTTCTTGAACATTCACTGGAGAAGAATTATTAGGAGAGGATTGAGAAGAAGAATCATTAGAAGAGGATGAAGAACTACTACTTGAAGAAGTAGCATTTTGCTCAGAGGAACTTGATGATGATTCATGATGGTTGTCAGGAACTGGATCATTGTTTGAAACTAGTTCAATGATGACTTGAGGTTCTTAATCATGAATCGGTTTAGAATTGTAGAATTCTTCAAAAAGAATATCTAACTCATCACTTGTTGGAGTTGGAAACTTCTTGAATTTAGATGCCAAAGTAGAAGTTCTTGATGAAGTACTTGAAGCATTTGGATCATTACTTGTTGGTAGCAAACTTTCTTGCTCAAAGATCATGCCCGACATCTCATCAAACCAAACATTCATTGTTTCTTGAATCGTATTTGTTCGGCGATTGTAGATTCGGTAGGCAATCGATGTCTTAGAATAACCAACAAAGTAACCTTCATCACCTTTCTTCTCGAACTTTCCAAGATTTTCCCTATCTTTCAGAGTATAACAAACACACCCAAAGATATGAAAATAGTTGATGTTGGGTTTCCGTTTGTTAACAACCTTATAAGGAGTCTTCTCAAAACGCTGATTAACAATGGACCGATTCTGAGTGTGACAAGCGGTGTCAACAGCTTCAACCCACATATTGGAAGGTAACTTAGAATAAGCAAGCATGGTTCTTGCAGCTTCCACAAGCGTTCGATTTCTCCTTTCAACGACACCATTTTGTTGTGGGGTACGAACCGCAGAGAATTGGTGAGTAATGCCTTTGGATTTACAAAATTCATCAAACACGGCATTTTTGAACTCAGTTCTGTTATCCGAACGGATGTAACAGACTGGAAGTTGAAGATTTACTTGAGTAGAAGTGATTAAATCGATCAAAGTTTGAGTTGTTTCATCTTTGGAGGCAAGAAACTTGACCCAAGTATATCTTGAATAATCATCAACAATAACCAAGATGTATTTCTTCCCATTTCGGCTTTGCACTTTCATCAGTCCACAAAGATCCATGTGAAGCAAATGAAGAGGTGCTAATGAATTTGGAGATTTCTTGGGTTTATGAGAAGCTCGTTTAATCTTCCCAACAACACAAGAAGGACACACATGCTCACTTTCATACTTATAGTCTGGCAAGCCTTCAACAAGATGCTTGTTGACCAAAGTATTGATGGTAGGAAAGTTTAGGTGAGAAAGCCTTCTATGCCACAACCAAGAATTCTTTGATGTAGCCTTCGAAATGAGACAAATATTATCGGTTGGTTGGTTATCATCGAGATTAACGGTAAAAAGGTTATCATTGCGGTCGCCACACAAAATGTCAACTCCATCTAGAGTTTGAACTTTGCAAAGAGATTGTCGAAAAAGAACTTGAAGATTGTTGTTACAAAATTGTCAAACACTGAACAAGTTATGACTTAATCCTTCAACATAGTGAACTTTCTTAATGACAATTCCATTGCGTTCAATATCACCATAGCCTAGGATAGGAGCGAAATTGTTGTTACCAAATCGAACAGTTCCCATGAACCGTTCGATAAAGTTCTTGAGCAATGCTTTATTGCCAGTCATGTGTTTTGAACATCCGGAATCGAGTATTCAAACACAGATGGTTATTTCCTGCAATCAAAGAAATTTAACCGACTTTAAGTACCCATTTGAAGACGGGTCCTTTGTGGTTAGTTAAAACAGGCAGGGTATATAACTTAGGATATGCATACAAACATGCTTTAGTATCAATATAGGCATTAACAAGCACATTATCAACAAGCACATTTGAATAAAACCAACGAACATTAACACATGAATCAAAAGTAACATGTCTACCACCATTCAAACCATACACACGAGAATTAACATTGTTTACAACATCACAAGGCTTAGCCTTGGCACCATTAACATTGTTTTTCAAAAAGGATTTAAAAGAGAAATTGTTTGACACATCAGAAACAAGCTCCTTCTTTCTACCCGCTTTTCTCCTTTGCCTTTTCTTCCTTTTATCAACTTTAGTGATCTTAGGTACTAAATACTTAGCTACCCATTTAGACTCACTAATCAAGCTCTTTCCACCTATTGGATTGACACTAAGAAGATTAGAACGAGAGTTTTGAAGCACTTTTATCTTTTTAGACTCTTTTGAAGGTGCGGAAACTTCTTGTTTCTTAGGTTTATCATGAGAAAACCAGCCATATCTATCCCTATACCTAGTTGCACCATTTGAAGCATTCCTTGTTAGCAAAACTGAGCTAGATTTAGATACTTTAGGTAATGAACTAGATTGAGAGTTAGATGAAGAAACATTTGAATTGATTTCCAGAAGTTTCTCTTTGTTGTATTTGATTTTGGGAATGGTCTCAACTTGTTTGGTTTTGACATGTTTTTCAAAGGTAGGACACTTTGTTTTTAACTTATTGATTCTTGGTTTTTTGACAGTCTTTGGTTTAGTCTTGACAAGTTTTGGAATGACTTGTTTCTTAGAATAATGTGAAGTTGGATATTTGGAAAACAATTTTGGAGTTTCCTCTTTTGATTCAACTTTGATTTTGGTAGATTCAATCTTTTTCTCAGTTTCAGAATCAAAAGCATATTCTCCCTCCATGAATTTATCAAAATCATCTTTTGTGAAAGGTTCAACCGGAGATATTTTTGAAAAATCAGGAATCTTTGTATCCAACTTTACACTATGGGTAGTCTCAGGAATTAGATCAACTTGAACTGACACATCTTTGGCTTCACAAGAAATTAGAGTAGAAGTATCAACACCTATACTAGCACTAAGCTTAGGGTGAACATCTAACTCTTCGAAAGAATCACAAGTGAAAAACCTAAAGTAGTACCATATCAAAACTAAACTATGTGCAAGTTCGTCATTAGATAAATCAGATTGCACATAATCATCAGCTATAGTAGCAGCAGTTTGACATGAACACTCAAGAGAATCAGTCAAGATCTGGGTGGAGGAATCAGTAGATAAAACATAAGTAGTCTGAGTGGAATGGTCTACTTCAGCACTTAGATAAGTTTGAGTAGAAACATTCACACAAACTTTCTTGGTGTCTACATCAATTGATTCATTCTCTGAACTTTGATTTTGAGACTTGAGATGATCAATGATTTGTTGTTGAGAATTCACCTTTTGTTGTAAACCTTCTATTTGTTTTTCCAAAAATGTGGATGGAACATACATTTTAGTAGGTTTAGGTGAAATGTCAATTGACTCTTGGTTTTGAAAATTTGATGCTATTTCTTCTAATTTGAAAATTGAAGATTCTTTAAAATTACATGAAGCATTTATAACATCATAGTTGACCAAAAATTCAGTTTGAGGTATTTTCTCAACATCATCAGTCTCAAATTTGTCATCCAGTGGACGAATAAATTGTTGTACCATACCAAGGCGAAGAAATTTTTCATCATACAGAGGTTCAATTTGGTCTTTTGCCTTTTGTAATGGTGTTATATTCTCAAATCCCAACCCATGAAGAAGTTCCGATTTGTCAATTTTCGACTTGTTGAAATAGGCGGTAAAATCCAAAAAATGGTTTTGTTCAACTTTATATAACTTCTCTTGATAGAAAAGTATATTCTTTTTGAATTCCTCAATTTGGTTTTTAAAATTTTCAATCTCAACACCTTTCAAAAAACAAGTATGATTTAAATCAGAAATCTTTCTTTCTAGGTCAACATTGTTTGGTTTGGATTCTTGAAGCTTTTTATTAAGAATATCAACATCCATTTGTCTAGCATTTGCTCGAAGCCACTCATTAGTCTTTTGAATTTCAAGATCTTGATTGTCTTTTTCTAGATCATGAATGGTCTTTTCAAGATTGTGACATTTATGTAATAACTTAGAATCAGGAGAGGCATTCAACTCACATTCTTTAACCAACATTTGATCTTTGTATGTTTGAAAATCTTGTTTAATAGTATCATAGTCAAAAAGTAATTTTGAATGTTCTTCAAAGAGTTTTGAAAATTCACTTTTAGAGAATGAAATACTATTTTTTAACTTCTTATTTTTGTTGGTTAAAGACGTGATATGAGTTGTTAAATTTGATAAAGCTAAATCAAACGACTCTTTATCTTTAACTATTGAAAAAGCAGAGTGTAGATTTACCTCATCATCCGGGTATTCATCATCAGTGCTTTAGGCCTCAAAAGCTTTGTCCTTGGCCAACTTCGCCATGAAGCACACATTTGCAGAGAGATCTTCATCTTCATCATCTAAGAGCAACAGCCATTTGTCATCTTCAGCAAGCAATGCATGACCGGCTTCCACTTGCTTTGCCAACAACATCTTCTGCTTGTAGTACTCATAGTTTCTCTTACGAGGTTCCTTGCAATCAATTGCAAAATGACCAGGATTACCACAATTGTAGCACTTTTTGTTAGAAACTTTATCCTTCTCAACAACTTGTTTGTCATAACCTTCAACTTTCTTTTCCACATGCTTGGATCCACTTGATTCACCTTGACCATTATTCTTTGAATGATAGTGTTCCTTCTTGGGAAATGCACTTGTGGAAGAAGTGCGGAGATTATTGTTTGTTGGCCTCGCTTTGTAGAACTTTTTCTTGAAGTGCTTGGTAACTGCGGCAAGAGCTTGATATAATTCGTCAGAAACACCATCTCTTGGAGCCAACATATCATCTCCCTCCTCATCAGACGAAGAAACAACTACCATTTGCCTTTTAAGAGCTTCAGATCCTTCTTTTCAACAATTAATGCCAAAGGATTAGAAGATACAACTTCTGGCATTTTGTTTGATGAAGCTTTGTTTAGTACTTGATGTTCATTGAGTTTGAAGGATTCATGAAGATTATGGATGGAGAACTTGGCCAGATTTTGATGTTGCTTAATCTGAGTTCCATAATCTTCCCACTCAGGACCAAGAGCTTTGATGAATTTGATGTTTAACTCAATCTCTGATTTCTTGACATTGTTCTTCCTAAGTTCATTTATCACATTGCAGAATCTACAGTAGACAGCCTCTAGAGATTCATTTGGCAATTTGCTGAAGTTGTCAAACTCAGTCAACACATTTGTCAACCTAATTGTTGAAGTTAGGTCAGATCCTTCCATTTGTCTTGCCACCTCATCCCATATCTCCTTGGCTGTATCATAAGAATCAACAGAACCATAGATTTTATCTGGCAGTGCTTTGTATAAGCATGATCTAGCTCTATTATCTGCAGCTGTTCGATCTTTTTGTTCAGCATTCAAAAGATCAAGAGTGAGTATTGCACCAGTGGTGGGATGGCGATGAACTGCAAGTCCATTAAGGATGGAATCTTTAAGAAGGTGACCATTTTGTTGACATTCCACATAATCCATGAATCTTTTCTTCCATAGTCCATAAGAACCACGGTAGAGAATTGGAGGTCTTGTGTCAGAACCTAATGCCAAAGCTTCACGAGAAGCCATTTGAAAGAGATTTGATTTGGAACTTGAATTAGAATGAAAGTTGAAAATATCAGAATTTGAAACGATCTTGTAGAAGATCGTCCTAGGATAAGATCGTTTTGGAAGATCGTCCTAGAAGAAGAAAGAAGTAAGACGAGTTGAAACAGATCGTCTTAGGTTTTTAAAAGAACGAGACGATTCAAGAAAGATCGTCTTGAAGAACCTTGGATGAAATTTGATTAAGTATGGAATGAAAAGTGAAATTGAATGATGATTTTGTCTTTTGGAATTGGAAACTGAAACTGAATGAAAGTGATTGAAAATTGAAATTTGAAACTGAAAGGAATGAAAATGAAACGATCTTGTGGAAGATCGTCTTGGAAATTTGAAGAAGAAAATGAGACGGTCTTGATTAAGATCGTCTTAGGGGACTGGAAAAGTTTCTAAGTATTTCTGAAAAAATTTTGACAGAATTTTGTTTTGAATTTGAAGGAATTTATTTGAGCAAAACCAATCAACAATGATCGATTACCCAGGAAGTGGGTGATTCCCAATCACAACAACTTCAAACGATCAACCACAACAACTCAACAATCAACAGACACTGAGACGATCTTGGTCAAGATCGTCTTAGAGTCAGGTAACTGAGATGATTTTGGCAAGATCGTCTTAGTTTTCTGCCAATAGTTTTCAAAGTATTAACTTTGATTTTGACCAAAACCAATCCAAAAAGGATTAGTTAGCCACAACCAACACTTTCCAACACTCAACACTTGCTAGAACGATCTTGTGAGGATCGTCCTACAAGCCACAACACAGAAAGTATGAATGAATGAAAATTCAAGCACTGAGACGATCTGCAGAGGATCGTCCTAGTGGGAATCGTTCTGATATCGTCTTCTTCATTAAACCAGTATGAACCAACTCCATTGATGACTTTTTAAAGCTTCGATATCTTTCAATTTACTTGGAGTTAGAACCTGAAACAACTTGCAAAACGTTTGTAATTACGTCCGCAACAAATCCTTAAACAAAATTCAGCTAAAAACACAACGGAATCAAATCCCGAAATTTGAGCGCCAAAAACTCAAAATTCAATTTCGAGTTCTAAATCGAATTGGAAATTGAAACTTGACAGGATTATGTTTAAAACTATCAGGAATCTAATGGTGAACAAAAAACGATGATTTTATGTGATTTTTCTGGTGAAAAATGATGAAACAGTGACGGTATGAAAAACGGTTTTTGATATGAAATTGGATGAAAATTGAGATCTAAATCAGTTATGGATCGATATCAAAGTGATGTTTTGCTCTGATACCACATGTAATAACACGATTTCTGCTATTGATTCGATCTCAACAATGGCGGTTCAAGTGTGTGTGTTCTTGGTGTGTTTAGTGTGTGTGATTTTCTAGAGAGAGAGAGACGATCTGAATAAGTTGTATGTAAAAATGGATCAAAGGCCTATGATTTCTAAGGAGTTGAGGGTATTTATAGTCCCTCAACCTTAGAAATCATTTCACCATGTCTTAACAACAATAACATCCACTAACTTAAATTACAATTTATCACTATTATTGGATTTTTAACAAAGCAGCACAAGGTTGCCCAGTAAGGTTGGCAATCTTGGAACTCTGAGCATGGTTTAAAGCATCTTGCTCAGCCAATATCCTTGCAGCATCATTATCTTCAGTGAATCTGAAGGCTCCATAAAGGGAAGCAAGAGTATGGTTGTGCAAGGTCTTACCTTGTCTTAAGACAAGAACCATGTGTGCCCATTTGGATGGCAATACATCACAGAATTTCTCAAGAAGAATATCCTTATCCTTCTCCACTCTCAAGCCTCTAAGTTGATTAATTAGGCCAGTAAATCTGGTGTAAGTACCAGTTAAACTTTCATTGGGAAGAGCAAAGAAGGATTCATACTTCTTGTTAAGTGCAACCTTTCTGGTGACAATGGTGTCATTTCCTCCTTCAAACTGGAGAACTAGTTCATCCCACATTGATTTAGCACTGGGAAACAACACAAGTGTTGGAATTAGTTCCTTAGGGACAGCAGCAAGGATCATGTTTTTCAGTCTGGTATCAAGATCAACCAGTCTACGATCCTCGTCTGACCAATGTTCCTCAGACTTTTCCCTGGTACCTCTTCTCCCAGTTAGGTCAAGAAGAGGGCTAACACCACTGGACATGGGTATATATGGTCCATCCTTGAGGATTTTCAACATATACCTCTCTATCCCACCAAAATGCAAGAGCATTCTAGCTTTCCATGTACCAAAGATCTCACCATTCCCATCGAATTTGGGAACTGGAGTATTGGAATAGTGTACATGGACATGGCTAGCTCCAGGAGTAGGAGGAGAAGGAGGAGGAGGATTGGTGTTCAAAGGAGTTGTAACATTAATGTTAGGATTAGGATTAGTTTCATTTTGGGGACCAGAACCATTCTCACCTTCAGCAGCCATCAAGTAGACCTAGGTTATAGAATTGAAACAATTCAACCTGCCTACTCTGATACCACTTGTAAGTCCCAACTATTACTAGATGAGTGCTAAAGACACCTCTATGTCAATGGTGAGTGTACTTTGCAACACAATCACTTAATCTGGATGTGGCCAGTTTAGAGTGATTGTGTACCAGGTTAACTGGAAGGTTACTTATTAAGGTGACAATCGGAATAAGTAAATACAAAGCAATAAATGAATGACAAATATTTATAATTGGTGAGACAATATGTAATTTTCAAGTGTATTTTATTTATTGATTGTTAAATAAAATACAAAGTTGTTGTGGAACCAAGATAATACAAAGATGTAAATATCCTAACAACCTATGAAATACAATTGATCTATACTTGAAAATTCTCCTAACAATCGAAAAACTTAAAGTTGTGAAATGTTCCTTTTTGCGATTGAGAGAATATTGCACAATGTTAGAGATTCAAAAATAGTGCTTTGTTGTATTATTAGTTTATGAACTTTAATGTAACTTTAATAAGGTTGAGGAGGAGCTTTTGTAAGTTTTTCATGTAATATATAAACCCCTCAATCCTTAATACTTGTAACTTTGGAGAAACACTTAACAATTTTCCCTGATTGAATCAAATCACCTTCTCTCACACACATATCTTTCTCTCTCAAGAACACACACTTACACATGCTAACCACCATTGTTGAACACCTAACTTCCGCATCTAAACACGAATATTTTAGTAATTATCATTTGGTTTCAGAGCAAAACAACAATCTGTTGAAGATCAAGAACAAATTCTATACAGATTTGTGTTGATTTTGTTCCAAAATTCAAATTTCGTGTTAAAAACCTACCGTCTCTGTTCTTCATCTTTTCTATATCAATTTACACTCAATTTTCCTGTTTTTGTTCGCAAATCAATTCTAAATCACCTTAGGACACATCGTGTTCAATTTCATAATCCAATTCACCATATACATCAAATTCCGAAATTGTGGAAAAACCGCCAAAATTTTGGGTTTCAATTTGAGTTGATTTGAGCTACAATTTTGTTTCTAAGGTTGTGCACGATCTCATTCTGAACATTTTCGCTTTTGAATCACGTTCTAACTCTCAAAAACGAGTGAGAAAAGAGTTGATTAGTGATTTTGCACGACTATTTTGTCGTTTTCTGTGTTCTTGAAGAAAATACCTTAAAACGATCTTCCTTAGACCGTTTTGCTTAATTGTGTCTAAGACGATCTTCCTCAAGATCGTCCTAGTGATATTTTGACTTGAGGTGTTAAAACGATCTTGCCAAGATCGTTCTAGCATCTGTTGGTTTTGTGTGAACTGTGTGTTGTGATTTGTTCATTCGAAGTTGTTGTGATTGGGAATCACACACTTCCTGGGTAACTGATCTCTTTGAGATTGGTTTTGCTCAACCTTCCTGCAACCATAATCCAAATTCTGTCCAAATTTTCCAAAGTTTTTCATACTTAGAATATTTTTCACTCAAAATTCTAAGACGATCTCCTCAAGACCGTCTTATTTTTATTATCTAAGACGATCTCCTCAAGACCGTCTTACTTTCCTTAGTTCCATACTTCAAATTTTTCAAGTCTTGTTCTAAAACGATCTTATTCAAGATCGTCCTAGTTTCCTTTCTTCAAAACGATCTCATCTAGACCGTTTTCTCTTCCAAAATTCAAAACCATCAAAAAAAAAAAAAATTCCAAATCTTTGTTCATTCATTTCAAAAACAACAATTAACATTGATCTAATGATATCAATCATCAGACCCCCAATTCTTCACAAAAATTCTTTTGTCCAATGGCAAAACGAATTCATGGATTTTCTTGATACTAAATCAAATGGTGCCTCCATTAAAGAATCAATTCTTGATGGTCCAGTTCAGTTCAAACATCCCCTTGGAATTCTCCTTACCAATGACCAACTCACTGATGCTCAAAAAGCAAGAATTCGAGCTGACAAACAAGCAAAATCCTATATCTATCAATCTCTTTCTGATGAGATTTTCTCTGCTATCAATCATGATCACAATGCAAAAGAAATATGGGATGCATTACCAAAGATTGCTGTTTCTGAAGATGTCAACTGCTTGATGACTTCAATAACCAGTTCTTCATAAACTACCTCACAAGCAACACCAAGTGTGGTAGATTTCCTTTCTAAAGATGATTTCTTGTCTGTCCAAACAACTGCTGATACTTTGACAAAGCAAAACCTTACTTTGAAAAATAATTTGAAAATGGCTAAACAAGAGTTTGATAAAATCAATGAAAATTTTTTAGAACTCTCAATAACTCATGAAGCTCTCAAAGTGAATTATGATTCTTTGAAAGAAATGCATTTGTCAAGTGCCAGTTCTCAAGTTGTTTCTCCCAATTCTCATTTAACTAACAAATGTCAAGATCTTGAAGAGACTGTCCACTCACTCAAGCAAACAATTGAGACCCTAAAGCTTGAGAAGACCAATGAGTGGATAAGAGCAAATGCAAGACAAACTGATGTTGAGTTTCTCACAAATAAAATGAAAGATTTTTGACCCAACTGTGAAAAACATGAAAGACAGATTTCTGATCTAAACAGTACTTGTTTTCTCAAAAGAGTAGAAATTGATACTCTTAAAAGGCAAATTGAGGATTTGAAAGCAAATATCTTGTTTTACCAAGAGAAAATCTATAAAAATGAACAAAATCCTCTTCTGGATTTCACTGCTTTTTACAACAAGTCAAAGATAGATAAATCAGAACTTCTTCTTGGGTTGGGATATGAGAATCCAGCACACTTAGCAAAAGCTCAAAAAGAAGACCTTGGTTTTTTGTATGATGAAAACCTTCTGAGACTTGGCATAATTCAAACTTTTGTTTGACCATCTGAGAATGATTTTGAGTCAGATGATATTGAAAGACCACAAACAAATCAAATTGGTATTGATTATGTTGCTCTAAATGATACATATAAGAAAACTCATAAAAGAACCATCTATGAGTTAGAAGAAATAGACAACATCTCAATTCCTGAAAATGATTCTCAAAAAGATTGTCTAAAACCAGTTTCAACAAGGACTTATATTCCAACTACCATATTGGAAAAAGAAATTGAAGGTTTAAAACAAAAAATTGAGTCTCAACAAAAGGTCATTGAACATTTGAAAACTCAAGATCATACTCCAAAGGTAAGTGAGACCACCCCTGTTCAAATGCTGCATATTTTTAATTCTCCTGATTGCTCAACTCAGTCCAAAGAGTGTGAGATTTCTAACAAAGCTGTGCAGGGTGAAAGAATCTCTTCTCAAGAGATTCAAGATATGTCTTCTTCAATGTTCTCATCATTTCTCCAAATTGAAGAAAGAATTCAAGCTTTGAAAGCCAAGAATCATTCATCTGTGAAAAAGATACTTTCTTTTGATTTTCCTGTGATCACCCCAACTGACCAAAATAAAGTGAATCTAGAGCAGAAGGTTGAGATTCCTAAAGATCTTAAGGCTAAAGCAAAAGCATTAATTGAAAAGATTACAAACAAAACTGTTTCCAAATCCAAAGTTCAACAAAAAGTTTCACCATTTTCTTTTCCAGATTTTTCTGTTAAAGAACTTGATAAGTTTTTGGAAACTGAACATGTTTTTGCACCTGAAGAAGAGAAAGAACTTGCAAAACTTTCACCAAAAAGGCCTAAAATTGAAACAAAGAAGGAATCTAAGTCTAAGATTGCTCCAACTTCATTTTATCCACCCAAACCCCGCATGCACCAGCTGTCAAAAGTAAGAAGCCCATTTCAAATATCTCAAAGAACAAGGTTGATTCTTCATCTGTATCTAGTTCTTTACCTAAGATGTCAAAGTCTAGCAAAGATTTTCTAATCACAGATACATCTAATAGTAAAACCAGATATAGAGATCAGTATGGTTGGTTCACTGTTGGAAACCCAAAGAAACAGAACATCAAATCTTCCGAAAAAACCAACAATCAAAATGCTAAAACACAGGTGTCTGTTAAATCACCAGTTAGAAGAAGTTGGACAGCTAAACCATGGTCTGTAATAAATTCTAAATCTTCTACTGTGATTTCCAAACCATTGATTGTTGATTTTAAGGGGATTGTGATGAATTTTAAGAATAAACCTCTTGTTCGAAAACCCCATTTGTATACCTTGAATGTTTCCTCTAACCCAAAAGGACCCATTCAAAAGTGGGTACCTAAAAAGACCTAATTCTATTTTGTAGGTAATAAAGGTCTGTGTTTAGCATTCTAATCATGGATGCTTCTCAACACATGATCCTGTAATGAGTTTCTTTTCAAAGAAACAATCTCGAATAAGTGCTCATTACCAATGCACTTCCTTGCCTCTGCATGTTTTGTACAATTCCTTCATCTCTTTCTCGTTCATTCATTATCTGTCAAACATTCATGCTATGTCTATGTGCAATGTGCTTAAATACCATGCAATGTTTGATGGGGAGAAAAAGGATAATTCATGAAAATAGGGTAAGTTTGTGTATTTGCACTATTTGATAAGAAACTCATTATTAAATAGAGAAACAAATAAAAAAATTGAAAAATGCAAAATCCATAAAAATAATAAAATCAAAATCATTGTTAAAAAAAAAAAAAAAAAAGTTTCTATTTTTGTGTGAATTAAATTTGTGTTGATTAATTGTTTTGTATTTGTTTTGTTAAAAGAGTTGTTGTATTGAACCTACTTTGTTTGAGCCCAAATGATTTGTTTTAAAAAGGCCCAATTTCTGAAAAATTCAAGAAGCCCAACACCTATTCAAACTGGGTCAAACCCAGTCAACCTATCCGATCCGTTTACAATACAAGTTGGAGGGAGAATCTAATGATTTCATTTTATCCTCTAAATTCATTTTCCCGTAAACACCCACTCGATCACTCTCTCTCAATCACAAAATTTCTCAAAAATCATCTCGGTTTATTTGAAAGATCAAAACAAGGGTTGTGTTTAGTTTTTCAAGCTGATCATTTTATCTCATATCAACTTTCAGTACCAACTTACCTCTGGAGATAGAGTTTACGACTTTGAGTTCAACCTTGAAGATTTCAGAAGTCGTTTGAGATTTCCTGAAGCTGATTCTAATGGTCATCATAACTTTGATGAGTTTGAGTCAAATGATGTCATGTTTGCTGCCTTGATATCACTTGGGTATGAAGGTCCTTTGACCAAGACTAGAGACTTCCAATTGAAGAATCTACCCAAGATTTGGTACTATGTCTACTCCATTCTCAGCAACTGCTTTACACCATACAACCGAGGGATGGATAACTTGACTCAACACATGTTGTACATCTTTTATGGAGTCGTCTTTGATCGACATTATGATGTTGCTCAACTTCTGTGGGACCAGCTTATAATAGTGGTTAATGGAAAGGTCTCTGCTCCCAAGAAGTACATTCCTTTCATAAGGTTTTTGACAGTTATTGTTCAAGGAGCAGTCAGAAAAGAGAAAAGCATCCCAAGACTTCTCAATACCACAAAAGTACAGCTTCAACAATATAAGTATCTCAGAGATTCCGGGCTGGCAAACTACACTTATCTAATTCCATCACACTTGTTGGTTTTAGTTTATGAGAACCATGTTGATTATCAGGCTTATATAGACTGGATTAGAACAACTTTGGGATCGGAAAGCCTCCTGGTTCCTACCCAAGTTGTGCATAGGACACCAAGTGAGGGGTCAAAGAGAAAAAGAAAAGAGCGTGAGGGTGTATCCAGTTCTATTGAGCCAAAGAAGAGAAAAGTGATGAAAAAGCAAAAATTTGAGCTGAAATTAAGCAAGAAAGTATTTCAAAAGAAGAAGAAGGGAAGTTTGTCAAAGAAATTGAAAGAAAAAGCTCCTGTTGAACCTTCTTCGCCTGCATCTTCTGAGGAGACAGTGTCAATTGTTGGGTCTCCAAAACCAATTAGATCTCCACCACCGAAAATATCTTCATTGAGATCATCTTCACCAAAAACACCATCACCTCAACATTCATCAACTTCATCTTCATCACCATCTTCACCAAAATCACCTCAATCACCTCAAATGCCTATTCATCAATCCTCACCACTTCCTGAATTCAATTCACCAATTCCACCAACCATGGAACCATCACAATCTCAACCCATCGTATCACAAATTTCTTCATCTTCATCGCTTCCATTATCACCGACACCAACCTATTTTCAAAATCGAAGAAAATCAATTCCTGTTAATATTCGTAAATTCAAGAGATTAAGATTTGAATATGATTGTCTTCAGACCACTGAACAAGAAGATGCACATGACTCCAGTGACAATGAGTCTCATGATGAAAATGCAAATAAATTTGCTGACGATGTCATGGATATTCCGGAGAGACAAGGTGGAAATGAGGGAGGAGTTGAAAATACCAGAGAGGTTGAGAGGTCCGGGCTAGGAGAAAGGCAAAAAGAAAACGTTGGCCTCCGCTTAGTTCAAAACATATATAAACGCCGGGTTCACCCTAGGTTAGAAGTCGAGAGTTCCCAACTCTTGCAACGTCAAACCTCCGCACGCCATTCGGAAGTCTCTCAACAGACTGACGTCTCATCATTGCACGAGCAAAATCCGCATACTCCATTCCATTCTCCTTCAGAGTCTGTGAATGTTGAAACACAAGAGAAACCTGCTCCTCTCTTGGACTTCATTTCTGCACTCTCGTCTAGAACCCAACTTAGGACACATATTGCACCTTTTGTGATCCCATAAGCACATCTAAGTGATGTTGCCGGAACAAACATAGAGAGATCGGCTTTTGTGCCCTCTCGAGGATTGTTTGGAAGTCCTTCCATTGCTAACATCACGGCAGCTTTGAACGAAGGCGCCTTAGTGGCTAGATTGGCTGTACGACAGTATGAGTTCCTTAGAGCTCAATCTGTTGTGTCTGCTCTTCATGCCTTAGGCATAACGGCAAGTCTAAGTGACATTGGAGTTATTTACCTCTCTTTCCCACAAGATTTAGGTTGCGAAGCCGAATCATCAACTGTTATTCATACTCTTGAATCAACAGGAAATCCTGAGACAGTCATGATGTCTTCGGGTCACTCGGTAGACTCACTTGAGACTACTACGGTGTCAAATTCTGCTATTCCTTTACCATCAGAAGCTCAAGTGTTGGTATCCCATCTTGTTGAAGGGATTAAGGAGGGTCAAAGAAGTGAACTCCTCATGGCTAGAAATGTTATAATTGGAAAGCTCCCAGCCATCGAATCAAGACCTTTACCGAGATTGTGTACTGGAGGTGCTCTTGTAATTCGTACTCCAATAGCATCTACATTTCCATCAACAACAACAACAACAACAACAACACCCCCATCAATTCAAAGTACTCCTCCAACAAGTCAACCAATAACAACAAGTCAAACAACAATACCAATTTCACCATCACCGATTCAAACAACATCCCTAGTTTCAACCATACAACCAATAACTTCATCAACTCCACTCAATCAATCAATTCCCGATCCAAGTTCACCTCATCATTCTTCTTCAAGTTCTTCCTCTTCTGAATCATCTGCATCCACTGAATACTTAAGTGATTGTTCACCAAACCGTCTTGCCACCAGTGGTCTCCCAACCGACACTTTAATTGTTTCTCTCATGAATAGGTTGAGTTCTAAAGAACCAAATCTCACATCTCACAAAAGAACAATCTTTCATTCACTTCAAGCTTATCTGTCACATCAAGAAACTGAAAAAGCCAAACAAGCTGAAGTAGAAGCACTGCAGAAAAGGGTTCGTGAGCTTGACCAACAATGCAGACTGACCGATATCTCCAAGAGTCGGGATGATCAAGGTCCTGATGATCAACCCGGGGGGAGAATATTAGAGATATCGAAGAGGGTCATGAAACTCAAGAACAAACTGGTCAAGAACAAAATCCACAAGATGTGAATCAAGAACAAACTCAAGCTACTTCTACATCTCATGTCAATGAATCAGATTCAGATGAACTACCAATTGATGATCTACCACTTCCACCACTTGTTCAAGATATTTCTCAGTATTACTCCACCACTTCTGATGATTCAAGTGATCATGATCCTTTTCAAGCTGAAGAAAGTGAGTCTGAATCATCTGATTCTAGTGATCCTAATGATGCTCCAGTTCAATCTCAACAAGAAACTTATGGTAAAGACATATTTGAAGAAATTGTCTATCATTTGAGCAATCCAGAGAATCTTGAAACTCCAAATGAGCTTGCACAAGGAGTTATTCATCCAAGAATCTTAAGCAGAAGAATTTGGCAAATAAATGAAGGACATTTTGTTGAAAACTATGAGCAGATTCTTGATTTGAATACAAGACCTGATGAGATTGTGTGCAGAGCAAGATATCTTGAGGAAAGAGCTTTTCAGATCTTCTGCACATTAGATGAAAGATTGAATATGACGTTGAATCGATTGAGAGCATTCTTCTTGTTTCATCGCAATGATCAAAGAGACAAGTATATGGAACTAATGAATGCAGAAAGTACAGTGAGAGAAAAATGGTGGTTTAAGCAGTTTGATCTACCAATCATTGAAGTGAAACGGATGTTTGTTCCCATGAGAGCTCTTGGTATGAGGCTTGTTCGCTTCGAAGTTCGCAGAGCTGATGGTTGCATTTATATGGTTCAAAAAGAATCATTTCAACACTTGAAGATCTCAGATATCCTATTCCTCTACAAACAATATGCCTATCTGATAATCAAGACTCCCGATCAACTTCTAGCATATGAAGCATTGAAGAGTCATTTACAAGCAGTGATCAGATTTTATGAGTTCAATGACTTCTAAATTGGTTTGGAGAGAAGAACCAGAAGAATCAATCTCACAAGACCAAATCAAAGAGCTGGAGGTTATGAGCTTGATTCATATCAGATTGGTGACACAATTGAAGACTTGGATGGATTTGTCTGCATTAATAGTTTAAAGAGAAAGATCTTCATTCGTGCTTCAGATTTCCCCAAGTACTCTGATGGTACTTTGAATTATTGCCTATCCATTTTGACTGCATTGGACGAAGATTCTGATCATGAAGAGGATCACATCAAGTTACAGAGGAGAAATCATATGAGACATATTAGAGCTGTTCTTGATATACGTCAAAGAGTTAGAGATCTCATTGTTGAAAGGACTCCGAAAGCTCAAGAAGGAGTGAGGCACACAGAAACAGGTTCATGGGTTCTTTAGAATCCGAGTCACAAGCATGGTCCTCACAACATTCCTCCAGTGAATTTTCAAGATAATATCAGATTGCCAGATGATCATCCCGAAGGTGATAATTGGCATTTCATTTCTAAAAGATTTTGGAAAGACACTTGGAGTACGTACAAGAAAAGAGCTTTCTGGGGATCTAAGATTGACAAGCCATCAACTTCAACTGCTGCACAAAGTTATCAAAAGAGAAAGAACAAGAAGAGAAGAGCAAGCAAGAGAATAAGACAACAAAGGAAGAGATGATGGACAAACAAGATCACAACCAAGCACTAAGGGGGAGAATGTTAGAGATTCAAAAATAGTGCTTTGTTGTATTATTAGTTTATGAACTTTAATGTAACTTTAATAAGGTTGAGGGGGAGCTTTTGTAAGTTTTCCATGTAATATATAAATTCCTCAATCCTTATTACTTGTAACTTTGGAGAAACACTTAACAATTTTCCCTGATTGAATCAAATCACCTTCTCTCACACACATATCTTTCTCTCTCAAGAACACACACTTACACACACTAACCACCATTGTTGAACACCTAACTTCCGCATCTAAACACGAATATTTTAGTAATTATCACACAAGTTCACCAATATTGCAGAATGTATGTGTTTGCAAAGTTGTTGAAATGCTTGGGCAAGGACCTCTATTTATAGTCGAAGCATGAGCATTGGGATCTCAACTTCGACGTACAAATATGGTTGACAGCACACAAAAGTATTAGTAAATAATCCTTTGTGTGTGCTAAATAAAGTAAGACAAAAGGTTACTTTATTTAACCACTCTACATCTTTGCACTTTTATCCACAGACAAGATTATTGTCCGGTTAAAAGGATGTAGTGTAAAAGGTCCTCCTCGTAATCAGTGCAAAGCTTTGTAAGGGCATTTACACTGAAGGATCTCCAGTTGATTGATCTGGTGAAATGTCAACTAGGCTTTGCTGCCATTGTCATTTCCTTTCTTCCATTTGTTGTCTTCGACTTCAACTGGAAGGTCTTCAGATTTATGTCTTCAGATCTCAACTGGAAGAAGTCATCAGTTGTTTAAACTGTACAATGCAACTGAACTTCTAATATTTCGGACAATTCTTCATTCTCTCCAGATGCAGCTAGAGAGCTCCAGTTTATAGCTAAAACTGGACCTAACATAAATGTCTGAAAAAAAGGATTCAGATTATTAGTTAACCAAATACAGTAACATACATACACTAATTTATTAGAAGTAACTTTTTCTTACTTAACATACAAAGTTAAGCATTAATTCTTGCTGAGATGAGAGTCTTACTGTTAGCAGAAAAAGCTAGCCCGATTACACTTATAAAATGGCTTGTTAACTTCTTCAACAATTGTAACATTTCAAAATTATACAATAAAGTGAACGATTATGCTAAACCTAACATAATTGTATTTTATATTATGGCAATCTTAATTATATGTAAAATATGATTTGGTTACCGTTCTTTCTTGTAAACTAATATAGAATCTATCACTATTAATCGTATAAGACTTTGACCGGTTGACATTTGAATGGAAATTTGAGAACATTAAAACGAACACGGTGGGAATTATTCAGAACATAAGATTACTCGAGTTTTTGTGGTATAAAAGTAGAACGAAAAACAAATGTATCTTTTGGAGTAATTGGTGTAATTTCATACTCTTGTAAATAGTTGTATATTAGACCGCCGGTGTCTTGCCGGGGTATATATGAATACAAAAGTTACTTTTAAAAACAAAAAAAAAACTTATTTGTGATCTATTTTATGAAACTCGTTGCTTGAGTTTTAATGTGTTGTCGTACATGACTAGAACAATATCCGTGTGCTGTTTTGGTTACCTGATTGTGAAGTATATTCTTAATTTACTTACCTAGTTTAGTTCAGTCTTGTCACCAATTATTAAATTTAGATTTAGATACATATAAAAGCTAAGAATTATATGTCTAAATATTAACTTTGTTTTTGGCTCGAATTTATATGTATTTATTGTGAAATGTTCATTTGAAAACTAAATTTTATGTTAAAACTATAAAACTGACAAAACACACTGTGATCTGAATTTAACACAATGTGTTTTAATTGTGTTTTTTATAAACACAACGTGTTTTTATTGTGTAATCTAAAATACGTTGTGTTAAGTTTTAAATCACAGTGTGTTTTTGATAGCGTTGTAAATCATAAAATTGTTCAAATACACTATGATATGAATTTAACACAATGTGTTTTCGAAAAATATATTAAAAACACATTGTGTTAAATTCAGAACATAATGTGTTTTGACAGTTTTCTAATTTTCACGAAAAATTTAGTTTTCAAAGGATCAAAACCCATTAAACTATTATTATAGGGATGTATTGTACGAGTAATATGTTGAGTAGAGAGAAGTTTAACAACAAAATAATTAATAACAACAAAGATAAAGTAAGTCATAACATAATGTTAAACTGCCACAACTTAAATCCATGTAAATACTTTAATAGCTTGGATATTTAATAATAGGGAAATGCTAAATACAGTCCTAAGGGCTGTATTTAACGTGCATAAAAAAACTTGTACCTTTCATATTAAAAGTCCACCTCCTGATTTTCTTGGTAAATATACAAACAATTTATGCACCTTAAACACAGCCCTTAGGTCTGTATTTAGCAAACCCCTTAATAATAAGATAGTGTTTGTTTATGATATTAATTAAAAATTCCTGATTTAATAAAAATACTTAATCCAGTAAGTTATTAAAAATGTTTGTTTTTCTATTTAATAAAAAACAACTGTACTGACTTAATTTGTACGTTATTTATTAATTCAGATATTTAATAATTAAAAAAATTAAACAGATCAAATTTATTTATTTTCTTTTTAAACGACAGATCAAATTTACTTGATTGATAGCAAATACCAATAAACAATAATTCAAAGTAAATAAATATGAAAATAAAAAATAAATAAAAGTCCAAGTGCCATCAAATTAGCCCGGTGTCTTGGGAAACTTGTAATTTTGTAAACATCTCTAATTAATTATTAATTGAAAATAAATAAAATTTAATAAAAATATATTACTATTATTTTTTTATTGAAGTGTATATAGAAATATAATTGATTATAGAACTAATTGTATTTTTGGTCTCTGTGTTATCACACCTTTCACAGGTTTGGTCCAAACTTTTCATTTGTTGCATTTTTGGTCCTAAAAGTATGCATTTTTCGCAAGAATGGTCCAATCTAACGATTCCGTCAAGTATCAACCGTTAATTTGATTATGTGCACCTCATGTGAGGGGCAAATCGTCTTTTTACACAAATAGGACCAATCTTGCAGTTTATATATATATATATATACACATACATACACACATATACATTACAGTATTGGCCACCACCAATCCAAATCAATCATCACACCCGCCTACCTCCACTCACCTCCGGCTACCACCAACCCAAATCAATCATCACATTTGGCCACCACCAACATAATTTATAGACAAACAGAGATCCTCTACTGGGCCATGGTCAAGACCATAAGGCTCGGTTAATCACACTCTAGCTACATGTATCTATTTCATCAACTAGACATGAGTTTCTGTCTTGATAGAAATCAAGGATACAGAGGTACGAGCCTATGGAACAGATCTTGTTCAAGTAAGGTCGTAACACACTGAGATATGTAAACACACATACCCACGGATTCACTACCTTCGGCTCACATCAAATTTCCATATATACACGGATCCATAAACACACACACCCACAGATCTATAAACACAGACACACGCAAATTTCCATTTTTTTTTCTTATTTTTTAGATCTACATCTATTATACATATTTTATAAAAGAAAAGATGGACCGGATGAAAGTGAATGTTTCCAAGGTTGTTGTACAGATAGATTCGGAAAAGGTAGTGGTGGTGGGTGGTTTTTCCTCTTGCTATAAACCCAACAATTCGACTCTTCTTCTTCTTTCTCTTGCCAGAAATCCAATAGTCCGATATGGTGGCGGCTAGGGTTCCAAGTGGTGGTGGTTATGTGCTCTTGGTGGTGTAGGGGAGGACTATCGGTGGTAAGCATAGAGGGCCAAGCATTTATAGATATATTAAAAAATTAGTATGTGAGGGGTTCTACACTCAAGCTTGGATGTCTAACAGCCACATACTCCATTTTCTCATATATATATATATATATACACACACATTAAATAGAAACAAGAAAGATGATATTGCCCTTCACATGAGGTGCACATGATCAAATTAACGGTTGATAACTAATGGAATCGTTAAATTGGACCATTCTTGCGAAAAATGCATACTTTTGGGACCAAAAATGCAACAAATGAAAAGTTTGGACCAAACCTGCGAAAAGTGTGATAACACAGGGACCAAAAATGCAATTAGTTCTTGATTATAAGAAAGAAATATAACATTGTTATATTCTATTTGAAATATTTAAGATATCTCACATCTAAAGATAAAATATTACTTCTAATAGTGTAAAATAAGAATGTAATACACCATATGTAACAATAAAGCAGATAAAATTATAGTGGCATATTATGATTTCCAATGTTCAAATATCGCTAAGTATATCATACTTTACAACTTTGATAGACATATTATCTATAATCTAAACTACTTTATAAAGTATTTACCCATCTCATTTTGTCAAAAAAGAACTTAATATTCCCAAATTACCCCTTTTTTATCCATTAGTTTGAATATAATCACATAATATACATATAATACCTTTAAATTTCAACCATTCATTTTTCTCTTCCTCCTCAAATCTCAACTACTTATTTTTTGATCTCTCCTCTATAAATCATTTGATTCATCTAATTTATTCAAAATCTTTTATCTTAAAAACTGTACATCGATAAATTATAAAAACTATATGGGTGTTCTTAAAATTTCATGCTCTTTTATTAGAGATGTCATTCGATATACTTTCGACGAATTTTTAAATCTGAGGGCGAAACCCGTCCAGGTATATCATCTCATCATCGATCACACCTATGACCTATCACCCCTTATAATCAATCACCTCCTATGACCTATCACATTCGATGACATATCACACCTACTATGTCACCGTTGCACCGTGCGGGCATTTGGCTAGTACATTATAAAGAAGGAGCACCTTTTTTCAAATTCTCAATTAATGAATTGAAATGCCTAATATACCCCTCTTCTTTATTCACTAATTTAAACATCTTTACTTAATACACCTATAATGCCCTTAAATCCCAACCACTTATTTTTTTTTTTCTCTCCTCAAATCTCAAGCATTCATTTTTTTTCTCTTTCACCTATAAATCTTTTTATTTTTCTAATTCATTGAAAATCGTTTATCTTAAAAACTGTATATCGATAATTTATAAAAAATGTATAGATGTTCTTAAAATTTCATGTTCTTTTATTAGAGATGTCATTCGATATACTTTCGACGAATTTTTAAATCTAAGTGGGGAGCTCGTACGGCTAAAGCATTTGGCTATCACACTTTATGACTTATCACCTCCCATGACTTATCATCCTATCATCTTACCACCGCAATGCGCGAATACTCTCTTGTAAAGGCTATACTAACCCAAACTTATTTACTAAATTACTATACCGAACTCATTTTTCTGTCACACTATTCTTAAAGTATTTAGCAAAAATACATGGATAAAATGTTTGAGATGACGGTTACTGGCCTCGTGATGGCGAGCTTATTATGACGTTATTCGTAATGAAATTGTAAGCGAGTTACAATGATATTAGATTTTATTTACATAGATGGTTATTTAAGAACTTACTAATAAAAAATAACGTCAGAATAATTATGGGTCAAATATTTCCTCCACTTTTTACTCTTTTCAATTAAATAAAAAAATTTATCCAAATCATTCAAAATAATTTATCTCACAAATCGTAAATCGTTAGATGAAAAAAAAAGTATGGGTAGTCTTAAAATTTCATCCTCTTTCAATAGAGATGCAATTTGATATACTTTTGACGACTTTTTAATTTTCGTTTTTTTCCCCTTATACTTGTGTACCTATACATGTGTAGGATCTTTGTTTTCACATTTAAATTAGTAAATAACCATATGTACACAACAATGATGGTTAAAGATGGAGCTCGTCAATCCATGGCAGAGCCATGGTGACCAAAGGCGGAGCCCGTCAGTCCATGGCGGAGCCATAGCGGATAAGGGCGGAGCCCGTTAGGTAGATCATCCATCACCTATCACCCCCTATGACCTATCACCCACTATGGCCTATCACACTATATCACCCTCAATGACCTATCACCCCCACCAGCTACCCTTTATGAATATCCTTAAGGGCGAAACCCGTTCCGAATCACAATTGTCGTTCAACTTACACATGTGTAGGTTATGTGTAATTATCAAAAAGATAACGAAAATTAAAATTAAAAAGTCGTCAAAAGTATGTCGAATTGCATCTCTAATGAAAGAGGACGAAAGTTTAAGACTACCCATATTTTTTTCATCTAACAATTTATGGTTTATGAGATAAAGCATTTTGAATGATTTGGATAAATTTTTTTATTTAATTGAAGAGATAAAAAGGTGGGGGAAATATGTGGCCCAGAATTATTCCTGCGTTCTTTTTTATTTGTAAGTTTTCAAAATAACTCACACATCTTAATCTTAATCTTAATCTTAATATATACTAAAAGACAACTGACCTAACCTTAATTGACCAATCATAACCATAAATTTTTTCAAAATTAGTTAAATCAAAACATGTCTAAATTAATTTACATTTTTTGTTTTTTCACACAAGTTTACACTTTAACCCAATTTATAAATATTTTATTGTATAATGTATATCTAATAGCAAAATATAGCTAAACGTTTCACGAACCAACCGCTACTTTTATTGTTTTTAACAACCACAACCACAGTTCACGCAAATAAAATTACCTTTTTGTAAGACTTGAATGAAAACTCGATCAATTGTATAGTCAAAGTTAAAATACTGTCTCAAGAAGAATTTGTATAAAAGAGACTGTGCTACACCATATTTAGCAAGAGGTATTCAAATGTTAGTAACTAAATGTTAAATCATATTTAGGTTTGATGGTGTAACAAGATTTCTTTAATTCAAATTTTTTAGGTTGAATGGTATAGCAAAATTGATTTTATTAATTTTGCGATATTGAGGAATATGATTGATCTATTAAGGTTAGGTCCGTTGCTATATTAAGATTATAGATATAAACTATTATTTTTTAATGACGGGTAACATATTAATACTAACAAGTTCTAAAAAAGGGTTACATACTTACGTAGATACAACAAAACAAGAATTAGGATTTGAAATCAAGATACACTGTAAGCACTTCACGCAAGTGTATACTGGAAAAAGGGAATAGCAGCAAGAGATTCATAGTTAAGAATGTTGAATTCACAACCTGATTATTCTATTGACGAGGTAAAAGGAGCTTTGAACCCACAAGCATCGAAAGTATATTACAACAAATTGAACAATTACCATTCAGCAAAACTCTTTCTTTTTTTCTTTTTTTTTTTTGATTCAGCAAAACACATGCTATTCACTAAACTTCACAATATAAAATCCCTTAAATCCAATCAAAAAACCAACCAACGACACAAGATAAACGACTACCAAACCTTATCACACTTCTTATAAGACAACTCTAAAACCCTTGCCGTATACTACACGCATATTTCAGTTGAGTGTATTCTTCACTATATGAACACAACCATAAATGTGAACATACAAGTAAATGAACAAGAAAACAAAATCAATAAAAGGAGGAACTGAATACCCCCAAAACAAAAATGGAAAAATGACCATGTGGCTCCATCACGAAAAACTGGAGGGGTGATGTTGGCAAGAAAATACCTGCATTCATCATATTATATAATAATAATTAATAACAGATGACGTAAAAAGGTACTTCTGGATTTGTCTTTCTATGTCCTATAGAAGTGTAATGTGCTGGTAAATGGAAGTTAGACGCATGAAATTGAAGGAAAGGGATCAACCATGTTGAACATCAACCAGATGAGAAGTTAAACAGGAAAAATCATTGGTAAAATGAAGCAACTAATGTGCAAAGCCATGGGTTTAATATTTTGCAAAATCAAGGAAAGACCACAATTGCAATACTTTTGATTATTAACGGATCACTTCAGGTAACCAGTCTCAAATGTGTCAGAAAGGGAAAGACACAAAAGCTCAAAAGTTCCCCAAACTATATATATAGAGAGAAACCTAGACAAAAAGTATTCTGGACCGAATCTGCACCATAATATTAAAAACTAACGATTATTTCGACCTAATACAATTCTTTCATTCGGCCAACGCAACTTTTTTTTGCACATTTTGAATACCGAAGGAGCTGAAAAAAATTTGTACCTGACTGAAAAAAATGAATATTTCTGGCGCTGAAACTCAAAGTATAATACTCCAAATATTTCCGACAAGGACGAGCTTATTGGCAGCTAAAAAATCAACTTTTTGGTGCAATAGCAGCCAATGCATTAGCAAGCGTAGGTGAGAGACTGCCCAAGAGTGGCTGCAACTGCTGACCGTATATTGATAACAAGTGAGCAAAAGCCCTTCCTATTTGTACTTTAACTTCTGGTGTTTCAACTGGAGATAAAGCCACTTGTGCAAAAACGTTAACCAATTCTGGGACTAGAGGAACAATCTGTTAACAATACAATTTCAAAATTAACAATATGCAATATGACTAACATCTAAGGTATTTCAAAGCACTATTTAAAAATCATTGTGCATAGATATAAGCAAACTTGGTGATGTTCAGATCTAGTTTATAACCAGTTTCAGTTCCGATCAATATTCAAGACATATTCGAAAATAAATTCTTATTTGGTCTGGTCCGCCTCAGAACAAAAATCTAACCGGCTCCAAACACATTTATCCAAAACTGTTTTTCGTTTTATATATAAACAATCTGCCAGTTTCAAAAACTAAATGATTTCAATAACAATCTAGCTTTTTATTAGAAATACTTGGAAGATTTTATGCACAAAATGTACAATTTGGCAAACTTTTGAAGGAACGCTAAAGCAGCCATCTCTACAACTAGGCATCAAATCATTTGGTCTATGTATACTCAACTGAACACTTGGTCAGATGCTTAATGCCTCCCAGACTGCTGGAGCAGCCCTAAATAGAGAACTTTTACACTGCCATTGAGAGTTTATTGGACAAAATAAAATTTTAAAAAAAGAGTACCTCTGGGTTGGATGATAGAACAAGACTACAAATGCAGCTATAAACAGGCATGGATTCTTCGTGATCTTCTTTTAAGGGAAGAACCTTTACAAAAGCAGGGAGGACCTGGAAATATTGACTGAAGATAAATGAAGATGCTTTTGGAGCATGTTGGGGTTTGCCAAACTATGATATGAAGAATACGAACCTGATTTAAGGGGATGGACTCCTGGTGCGTCATGATCATCCTTGCAACTGCACCAGCAGCGTTGTCCCTTACTGCGTCATCTGGCTCAGATTCTCCAAATAATGGATAAAGGCCACGCAACACATCACTAAAGTATCTGATGATTAAGAAAAAAGCAACCCATCGGATCAAAAATCAAAGTTTGATTAACAGAGTAAGAGAAAAACCAGCACAAATTAATTGGTGCAATGTTGCCAGAGAAAAGATAGTACAAAGATCTAACATCGGAGAAGCAAGTCATAAGTAAATGAGGCTACAATCTGGTCAACTAACGAACATATTAAAAGGGTCAACTCAAAAACTTCAAATAAGTCAAACACATAACACATTGGCTGTAAACAAAAATATATTTTAAATGCATATGAGCTAAATAACTTTATCAAGATTTTAGATTGTTATTGGCATATTGTAATATAATATCTTTGTAATCCATATTCAAGGATTTACCTAAAAAATTAGCAACATGACCCAAAAAATGTTTGACTTGAGTGCATGGTGCACCCAGCGCGTACTACAATTACACTTTTCGAGCCGATCCTATTTTGGCAGCTACCTAACCAGCCCATCTTGTTACCTCTAGTGAAACTAATGTATAAGAAAGTAGAAGAATACTTGAGACTGGAGATGCCACCATTTTTGCACAACTCTCCGGCACAAAATGCAGCATTCCTCCTATTAGTTGATGATGATGAACCTAATTCTTTTAGTACCAAGGGCATCACTGCCTGAAAACATGATACATTATCCCATTAATACAAAATAGTAAAATGGAAGTGCCAGCATCAGAGTATACAATTAAATAAATGGTAAGTACATCAACATAGGCAGCAATTGGACCACCCATGTCTTGGGCAACTTCAGCAAGGCATGCAACCACCATTGTCCGGTCTTGTGCTGAGCGTGAACCTTTCTGTAGGATCACCAAACGACATAAACCACAGAAAATTATAGATGGCAAAAGGGTGGACTGGGTAACCAGTCACAATGGGTAACTTTTAAAGAGTCAATATGGGTTGGGACAGGCAATGCCACATGGAAATTTTCTCATCCTTTTTTTTTGGATTTCCTATGGAATTAATGTGTTCAATATGAAGAGTAAAGATTTACAGAAATAATCTGAGTACTTTTAAAAGCAACTGTAGACGTTTTATGGAGGTACACTACAGATGACTTATAACACATTTAGCCGAATTCATTTTAGCTAAATCTATTAGCTTCACCTGAACAGAGTCTCTATATTTCAATCTCTAGAGAAACTTTAGGGGGAAAAATAAAGCTTATACGGCATAATGTATTGAGATAGCTCACCGCAAACTTCATCAATGGATCAAATAGAGATGCAAAGATTGGTGCAAAGTGAGAACCCATGGCTTTGGCAAAAGCAGGAAGGAGGTCAGAAACAGCATCCATAAGTACTTCGTCATGCACGGCATCATCATCATCAATATCACTGTCAGATTCTATTTGTTGACAGGCTGATTCTTGTCGAAGCAAAACCAGAGTTGACTCTACAATCCGAGGCATATCTGATATTTAATCAAAAATGAACAAGGAGGTTTCAAATGCCAGTTTATATCAGAAGATTCTTTTGAAGCATTAACAAGTTTTTACATAAATAAATTCAACAACTTGCATACAAGATTCAACGGCAACGTATCCAAAATCTTTGATGATGTCTGCTACACTCATACAAGCTTGAGCAACCACTTCCTTATCATCATCTTCGTTCATCGTTTTGATATAAATTGTCATCACAGAATCTGAGTTTTAAGACTTATAAAATGATTAATGAACAGAATCACTAATTTAAGATTCAGCAGGTGATCTGCTTAATTTTTCTCAGTAAATAGTCTTCTACTCACCAAGGATTTCTTTTGCCTTGGTTGCTCCGTCCTGCAAAACAGTACAAAAACTTAGACATAATAAAACCAGGATAACATATCATAATAACTTACAACTATTTTAATCTTATGTATTCAAACAAAATAAGAAAATTTAATCACAATGATACAATTCCACTTGAAATTTATACACAAAAAAAAAAAAAAACGGGCTGTCGCCGTTCCGGGGGCAGCTGTTTTGGAGCATAAAATATCGTTTTTGGTAATTGGGTAGATCCACTTGGTCAACCAAGTAACATCGCAGTAGGAAAGTGGGTCCCTCACCATCCAAATTCCAAGAGTGGTTATTAAATTTATGCATTATTTATAGCAGGTTATGTTTGGTTTTCTATCATCCGAGAGATATTAATTATCATTGTTTGTAATTGAAGATATTGCTCTTCTCGAATTGGCCCTACCAACCCAGCAACTTTGATTAATCTCCAGATATTATTACACAATCAACTTTAAGAAGATGAACAGCTCAATTACTTACATTTTGACCTTGGAAGATTGCATGAGCAGCTATTAATAAATCTGCCATCCAAAACCTTCTGAATGTTAGAGCTGAAATATGCAGCACATTACAATTAATTCGCTAAGGCCTGCTTGTTACTTACTCTTTAAGCCAGAAATGGCCTGAAGTCGAACATCTTCATGAAAATAGCCAGAATGTTTCACCAAAATTCTCAATGACTCTTCCAAATATCTTAACATCATTAAAGAACTGTAAACATGGGTGTTGGTTTATCGTGGCATTTAGGATCCATTTACTAATAAAGATGTAAACTCAGGTTTTAATTTATTTTCACGGGTCAAATGGGTACAATAAAAGCAATAGCTAAAAAGGATGTGGTTTGAAAGACCCTCGAAGGATAACCTTAGTGCATGAAGATTAGATTATTACTGTAACTGCATATTTTTTCTTATCAGATCTAACACAAAAATTATTTATCCTATATATATATATATATATAATACTTTGACAACGATAATAGTGCATGAAAGTGTTTCTGGACAACCTGACCCTTTTCAACCCATAGAAAATATAACGATTTTGAGTGTCCTATTTTGACTCGGTACCGGAACTACCCATTTTGTGCCCTCCATTTTAGAGAAGAAGAATGAAACATATATAACAAAGGATACGGGGCATAAGCACTTTTTGTATGCAAAGCAAACAGCCCAAGCGCTTGAGTTGCAGCAGCCTTCTCATCTAAAACACCAGTTCTTATACTAATATTTCGGACTCTTGGTTCATCATGAGCTTCATCATCAGATGATACCCCACCAAATCCGTTAACATTCTCATCATCATCAGAATCGTCAACATCAATAGCAGACCCATCATCAAGATTGCAGGAAGAAAATGCCAGAGGCACGACATGTGGAAGATACTGTTTACTAAACATGTTAGGCTACCGATGAAACCAGATATCTGCCATTGTGACACATAAGTATCACACAAACACAACCAAACATATATCTATATATACCTGAACCATTCCATCTTCCAATATTTCTGCTACATTGCTGAAGAATCCATGAGTATATTCACGAAGTTCACTGTATTCCAGCCCATAGCCCTATATTGAATTTTTACCAATAAGTCAAAAGGCTTGACAGTGAGTCTCAAATTTCAGAAAAGAAGGCAATTTCAACCTATTTCTTATGTACGGGTCGATTATGGTTATGTTTTAAATCTAATGGAACAATCAGGTATTTAATAAACATTATTAAACATGAAACGGGCCAAAAGCCGATGTGTGTTTGTAATACCAAAAATCTCCCACATCCGTTACGTAGAATATACTGATTATTATAGTAGGATATAACTTTTGAATGCATTGACACAAATTTATTGTATTGAATTGACAGCAAGTATTTCAAATCAACCAGACCCAACCCATTTCAACCCTTACCAAAAATAATATTTAACCTATTACCTAACCTGCCCATTATTTCCCCTTCACTTTTCAGATAAACAAAATGACGAGAGTATTACGGAAATAGCAGCCTCGATAAAAGGTGGTAAAATTGGTTCCATCCTTGCCCTTCCCACAACCATGGCAACAATCCCCAACAGCTCTGTAGCCCGTGCTCGTGAGCGAAGATCCTCATCACTTGTAAGCACCATGAAATTCTTCATCAACTCTATAACCCGCTCTGCATATGGTAGAAAAGCTTGCTCTGCAGCAGACGCAACTGAACCAATTGCAGACTACAAAAGAACAAAGGGAAATTATGAGAAGCTTATTAATGTATAAGTATCAATTATATACCATGAAGATAGTAATCATTACCATGCATGTCTCCTGCAACATACGCTTACTAGTTTGCAGGGCAGCAAATAGTTTTCCCATTAAAGAATCAAGGAAAGGTAGGATTTCTTCACCCATATTCTCACAAAATGCTGCCAATGCGTAGTATGACTTCTCCTGCAGAGAAACTTGAATACTTGAGTTGCTTTAGTAGAAAGTAGAGGTAGGGTTTCAACCAAATTACTTATGACCCAGGCTGATCCGTGTAATGTTTTACTTTAAACAGGTCAAATAGTTTAATTTATAAAAAAATCATAAATACCCAACCAAAGGATCGAACAAGTCCAAATTGTCAAAATAAAAAACACCCAATATGTTTTTATTCAAAAAGTCAGTATTATTGAAACTACATATGTAGTGTCTTCAGATTTGATATTCCTGTTATTGATAAAAACATAAGAAAGCTTTAACAAAGACTTCCACGTTTCACCCGTACCAAAAGATTTACCACTTAACCTGTGCTAATTACCCAATCCATTTTACCGCTAATATAAAAACATGAACAAATCATTTATATCTGAGTATTGCGTAATCTGCATTCACCTTGACATCATCAGATGAATCTTCCAAGGCATTTAATATACAAGGAAGAACACTTTCATAATGGGAGATGATCTCAGGTTGCAGATACTCGGCAAATTGACCTAATGCAAACGAGGAAGCTCCTCTTACAACCTGTTCAGGATCTCTTAGTCCCCCTAACACGATCTGGAGAACAGGTCCAAGCTTTGCTTTCATTAACTCCAAACAACCCTCTGAAATGACACCCAAAACTGTGACTGAAGCTTCTCGGAACTTTGGGTCAGCATTTTGACTGCTTAGAGAAGCAAATTCAAAAACAGGTGGAAACACATGTTTTGGCAATTTTAAGGACATGGTATCAAGAACTTCTGCAGCAGCACGATCTGGTGCCAGGTCATCATCGTCGTCGTCCCTATCTTTTGCTTCGGTAAGCAATGGGCACAGCACTTGAAGAATCGGGATGATTAACTTGTGTTTCTTAAGAGAATTGGATTTGTACTTTGCAAGCCAAGAAATGATTTGAATTGCCTGACACGTCATATTGAACAGATGAACTTCAGTTAGTGCAGTAGTATTTCCTAATCTAAAAAATCATATACCAATAGTATTAATTCACTACAGAGCATGAATTACACATTGGTATAACATCTTCACTAGAACTTAACCGTGGCTAACCTGATGACGTGTGCTGGAGTCCAAACTTGGACTTGAGCAAACCTCAAGAGAGAATTGCACTATGGCTTTGACTGATTCACCAAGAAGAGGTGCTGGAGATTCGATCAGTTCATCAAATATCTCAAAGGCAATTATTGCAACGTCTTCGTCACCAGAGGCAAGGCATTGTCTTGAAACATTTAAAATGCTCGGAATAAATTCCCGAAATTTAATCTGTATGCGTATTAAACTGTGTATTTCAGGAATAATAGGAAGAGCGTAATATAAAAATACAACCACAAGAAACTAAACCATAATGGAAAAGATGGCATTAAACAATAAAGATACAAGAAACAGCACCAAACTGAACAAAACAGTAATACAGATTTAAACTGAGTGTGACCAACAAACTTTGACGGAGTTTTGACTTTTAACTAGTCAGCGTAGCAGTTTCTATTAGTAAATAAGCTATTCCAAAAAAGTTATTATAACATCTACTGGAGGGAACAAGTAGACATACCACTTCGTTCGCATCATGAGTGAACTCAATAAAAGAGCCAACCGCCCTGTACAGTGAAGAGTTCCATTAGATAAGAGCTACAATTATACACAGTAGAAACAAACTAAAATGTATGTGTGTGTGTGTGTGTATGCATTCTCTTCATAAGTTTTGATATAGAATATTACTTAAGAGCAGCCACTCTAACATTGTTGCTAGCCTCATCTTGTAAGCACTTGAGTAAGAGCATTTGTAAATCAGCAAAATATGGTCGGAATGAATCCCCAATTGTCTCAGTTAAAGAGCTGAATAATATCAATGCCACCTAGTGTCATAGAAAAATATAAATTTATTATTATGCTTATAGTAGATGCCTATTAGTGCACATACTCACATAGAAACACATGTGACCAAAGAGCTATACTATGAGAATGGTGTAGAACAGTATTAGCAAAGACTTAAATATATATTTAAATCTAAGTAATAAAACCAACAATAAAACACCTCTCTATGGTCTTCTTGTGGACTCTGACTGCACTGAAACAAAAATGGCAACAAATCGGGCCATTCTCCACCAGGGACAGCATACTTTGCAATAATACTCACTACATTTGCACTGGCTCGCCTTACAGGTGGACTGAAAATACAAAATATTCATCAGGCACAATTACAATTATTTTGTTACCAAAATAAAAAGCACAACATGATCTAAAGTTCATAGTACATAAAATCAAACTTAACCAAAGACATTTACTGCATAAATAGAATAGGGCATCATTGTTTGAAGGTCTACGTAAGAGTATTGAATGTGCAATAAAATGCTTATCCATCTTTGCTTAGTTAAGACATCATAAGTAAAAATATAATTCCAATGGCATAAGTGGATTGTTGTTTCAATGAGATATACTTTTTATATAATGTTCTCCTATAAATGAAATCACAGGCTCCTGTGTCACTTTCTAATCATATTAAGAAACACATTTCATTCCTCTAGACCAATGTTTTCTTATCCCAAGTCCCGTCCACTATCCTCTTGCATTCCTTTCTAAATTGTCATCACATTGAAGGTAAATTCAAGATACTAAGAGGCACGGCATGCAGAAAGTGGTCACACCTTTCACACTGGTTACCATATAAGCAGTAGTGCTCACTGGTGTGGTGGCACCGGTGTGACACCAATTTGTGCATTCTTTCTCTCTTGTGGTCATTGAATTTCATTGTAACCACACTAAATGGAGGTTTATAGGAGTTAGCTTATCATGATATGCCACCTAGGTGGCAAACATGCTATGACCTGTCCATAGTTTGGTAATATTTATATAAGTTCATATTTGTTCATCCCTATAAGCTTCAGAGAGAGAAAAGTTTGGTTCCACTGTTAGATGTATAAACACATAAATTAACTAGTTCGGCATTATCATATTAAATATAACTGTAAATGGGACCCAGTTATGGACGTGAGAAAAGTTATTGGAGATTTAAGTTCATAAAAAGTGGTGGTTTATAAAAAGTTAATGTGTCATGGTGTGCAGTGTTATGAACTTCTAGAAGCTTATACATTGGAAATGCTATCAAAAAAAAAGTGGTTCAGTAAGGTACTAATGTGACAACTTTTTTCATTGCGACCATTCCGTCCACTCTAACAATAAATTCATATAAGGAAAACGTTTAACTACATTCTATTTCCTTTTTCGAAACTGTCAAACTAACTAAGAAACTAAATATGATGTCTAAAACCGGGTTTGAACTCTCACCTCAAAATTACAAACTAAAGCTTATATCGCCAGACAAGTAGCCCATTGGCGAGTAGCCAAATCAAACGAACATTAACAATCCCACTTACCGTTCCTATACTTTTCACTCAATCAAAATTCTACACCTTATTATGACTTAAATATGGAAAATTAGTTCATTAGTAAGAAAAAACGCTCAAAAACTTAGCTTATTTGGCCAAACACAAATCCTTCAACTATCAAATTTCACTAATCAAACCTGTCCGTAATTCTCTAGACACCCTTTTCACTTTCCTCACACAATTGTGACAATTTACCCAAAAATTTACCACAAAATCAAACATTTAAATAAACATCAACATAAAATTCTGCCAAAAAAAAAAAAAAAAGAAGCAACCTGTGTTCCATAGTAATGCTCTCAATAAGGGACTGTTTGACAAGCTGTTTCAGCTGAGGTGTGAGTTTAGCCCAATGGCCGGTGATCTTTTTACGGAGGAGAACGGCGGCGAGTTGACGGACATTGGGGGTTTTAGCAGTTCTTAAATGATGAACAAGAGCCGGAACAACTTGTGGGTCTTTAGCAAGACGCTTAATTTGATCTTCAGCTTGCCGACGAGCATCGTTATCCGGCATCAAGAATTGAATTAGCAATAGCTCTAAAGATTGTGACATTTTTTTCTTTTTGACGGCGGATGGACAAATTTGGTGTGTGTTTTTGGGGTTTATGAACAACAATAAAGTGAAAAGATTTGCCTTTGGTTTTGAGTTATTGTAAGATGTGTAGACATGTTTGGTCCTTTTAAATATGTTTGATGAAACTACGGTCCTTTACTTTGGAATACGTATACGTATGTGGTATGTGTAATTGTGTAATTGTGTATGGTTTAAATCAAATCGCTCACTCAATTTATTGTTGAGCTAGTGTTAGTTTCTGTTGTGTTTCAAACAAACATGACTTTTATACGAGTAAGTTTTTAAGTTAACATATGGTTGTGTCAAGATAAATGAGTATAAAATATCTTGCAATAAAATTAATTATATAACATAAAAAAAAATAAGCTACTACAGTCAAAACTAGATTATAGACCCATGTCCAACACTGGACACGAGCTTATGATATTATCAATATTAGTTCTTCATACATTTAAGTCATAAAACTTATAATTTTAAAGATATATTTTGCAAGTAATAGTACAATAATCACAAGTTCGTCACTGTCATTATTAGTTGAGACATATTGTTGGAATTGTTTGTCGTAGTCATTCTCTATTATAGAATTTTTTTAAAGCAGTTGCACCAATAATGTAATATTATTATAAAAGATAATTAAAAATTAATATATAAACATACTTATGATCTCGTACTTGACATTCAAGTAGATGTTTTTAATTATGATGTGGGGCCATAACACAAAGAAGTTTATTTCAATCACTTGTTCTATGATAATTTAAATAACAATTAGGATTGTTTTCCTATTCTTTGATAACAATTAGGACTCTTGATTTGAGTGATAATAGTAACTTTAAACATTAATACACAAAACTAATATATAAAAAAAGAAAATTTTGTACCTTTTTGATTGAGAGATAGAATGAATTTTTAATGGGGTTCATATTAGTTTGAATTTATCATTCAACTAACCCTCTATTGTAAATCATGTTTTGTTTTGTGATCGTCTCATGTTCTATGATTCCTATAGGTATCAATTTATAATATTTTCTTATAAGAAATATTTATTTTTAGTCATGTAGTCGACATTGATATTTATATGTGTAAATCTATATTTTAATTTTATATAATAATAAGTCAAGAAAAGTCAAAATTGAAATCTTGAGAAAGTCAAGAGATGTGATTACACGGATTGTTTATAGCATTTTAAAGATAAGATAAATTATTAAATATATAAATTTAAATGTAAAAATGTAAGTAAAAACAAATTTAAAAGAATATACAACATTAAACACATATATTATATTTCATCTTTTGAAATAATTTTTTGTACATAATATTTCATATGTTGAAACTGTTTACTAATTAAATGATTGATTTTTTTAAAAATCCTTTTCAAGTTGATGGCTAAATCAATTATAAATTAAGTATTAAGGGTTAAAAAGTGTAAATTATTGATGGAAAACCAAAAAGTGTAAATTAATGAGACTTTTTCGATAAATACTAATATAATAATATATTTGGATAATAATTATTAGAATTTTTAATTTATAATTAAATTCAATGATGACATAAGCAAAAGTCAATTTTATAAAATTAAGCGATTTGATTGGTTAATAAGTCATTAATTCAACTGTCTTATATTATATATTAAGATAATTATATTATATAATATAACTAGCTAATCAACTCGCATATTATGCGGATAGATGAATAGAATTTGGTGTTAAAATTACAGTTTGTTTAAAAGTCATAATATATAAATCACATTTGTTATATTAAAAATCTGATGATAAATTGATTATTCAATTTTCATACTTCTAACTTCAAAATAGTATTAAAATAATAAATTTTTAATCTACAAATTTGTTTTCTATTTCAATATCAACCATTTTGATAACACTTAACATTTCACTTAAGTTACAATAACATCGAAAGAAAAAAAATAATTATATAATTTTAAAAAGATACTATGAAAAATTTAATTAATTATACGGGTTTTGATTTTTAGTTTCTATTCCTCCTAAATAATCAAGTAAAATAAAAATTTTCCATATACTAAAATTATGTTAAAATCATTATATCTTGAAATAAGTTTGAAATTGTTTTGTTTTGTCTATTTTTTTGGATGATGTCATAAAAACGTTAAGTTAACATATTATGGAAAAAAATTTTAAAAAAAAATCACATTATAACAATTTTCTTTTATTAATATAAGAGACTTAACTATATATATTATTAGATGGAAGATAAAACAAAAATTACTAGCAATAATGTTAGCTAGATAATAATTTTTAAGAATGTCATAAAAACGTTAAGTTAACATATTATGGAAAAGAATTTTAAAAAAAAATCACATTATAACAATTTTCTTTTATTAATATAAGAGACTTAACTATATATATTATTAGATGGAAGATAAAACAAAAATTACTAGCAATAATGTTAGCTAGATAATAATTTTTAAGAATGTCATAAAAACGTTAAGTTAACATATTATGGAAAAAAATTTTAAAAAAAAATCACATTATAACAATTTTCTTTTATTAATATAAGAGACTTAACTATATATATTATTAGATGGAAGATAAAACAAAAATTACTAGCAATAATGTTAGCTAGATAATAATTTTTAAGAATGTCCAATAGAAAAAATAATTTATTTGCATTGAAAACATATTTTTTTTCCCTTTCATTTCAATAAATTATGGATTGTAATGATTTAGAAAAAACAGATCACTTTAGGAGATTTGTTTAGACTTCATTTGTCTGTTGTAATGATTTATTTCGTCAAAATATTGTAGCTCAAGGATCTTATAAATGGACTTTTTTTCTCATATATAAGGCAACCTGTACGATATGATGTATTATATGGAAATTACTATGTATATGTATATGATGTCATGTCTTGCGTATATATGAGATGTATTTGATATAATGTTTTAAATGGTGAATCTTTGTTGAATTAACTTGTTACCTTATTCAACCTTAATTAGCTGACACTTGTTTTATTGAAATATGTTGTGTTTCACAAGTTAGTAATGAAGATTAGTGAGGTGCATGGGAGGCTGGGTATATACAAATTAAAGATACTTAGCTCTACCTATAGTAATTACATTTATTTAGTTGATTCTTATAAACCTCTGTTATATCTGTTGTAATGTCTTGAAATTTTTCAAAAGACAAGACCTAATGTTGGCAAGACATTGAATTACGTTGATGACTTATGAATTTTCAATTATTGTTGTTATGGTATGAGTTTGTAACACTATAATCTTATAAGTTATTTAACGTTTCCGCAATGTTTAAACGTTGTTAGGCTTCGACTTTTGAAAATCCATAATTTTTAAAAAATCCACTATTACATGTTTAATGTGACTTATAAATTTACTATAATAGTTGTAACCCAGGCAACGTACGGGTATTTTTCAAGTTAAACTTTGTTCAGAACAACATTATATTTTCATCCCACACTTAAGGGGGTATTTGATCTTGTGTTTTTAAAACAGATTTTTCGTTTTCAAAACATGTATATACACGCTTTTTTTAAATTAAATTTTCATAAATGATAATTAATTTTTCTTATCTAAACATTTTTTTAGATCATTTATGTTTTACAAACGCAATAACCATATACAAACATAACTAGAACAATACCCGTGCATAGCTCGGGTAACTTGATAACTAACTTTTATAACTACATGTAAATTGAATATAGCTAAATAGCAACTTAAATAGAATGTATAGATATACATATTATCTCGTACTCCAATTATGTTCATATATATCAAATTTATTACTCTTTAATTTAATCTTTTTTTGAGTTTTAAATTGCACGTAGATTTCAATATTGATTTTAAGTTTCAACAATTTATCAAAACTATAATACATAAATACATTGTTTCATGTGGATTAAATTGGTAATCCATTATCCCGAGCAACTAAACAAATTTATTGCTTTTGGTTGGATTAAAAAAGTGCATATCTCTCATGGTTAAGTTTCGTTTGGATTAAAAAATACCCACAAATTTAGTGCATATATACTAACAATTTAATCCATTAATTATCCAAACGAAACAAAACAAACGCATGGTTAAGTTTCAACGATTTCAGATTTTAAGTAAATCTATCTATATATATATATCAAATTTATTACTCTTAATCTCTTTTTGCCACCAATTTTTTGACTTTTCTTTCTTGTATATCATCGCGCATACTTTCTTCTTAACCATGAAAGTAGTTATAATTTTACTCATATATCTCTGTTTCTTGTCGTTGATAGCCCAGAAGTTAGCCACATACCATTAGATTTTAGAAGCAAATCAAACATGCATTTGTTTAGTAATAACATGCCTGCGGGATACTAATCACAATGAAATTCAAGAAGAATAATTGAGCTCATCTAATTAGATCGAGACATCCAATACTAATTAACGTAATGAAATTGAAGAATAACTTTTTCTAAACAACAACCAAAAGTATATACAAACTAAATGAAATTTAATATAAACAGTTATCTAATATAGAAAAAGTGGTCAATTCTGAAGTCATTTTTTTTTTTAAAAATTGGCGGGACATGTTGAAGGAAGAACTGTGTGAATCGAACGAAGGACCACAATTTGCAAGCTCTTCTCGTTGATCAGAATTGAAGCTTTCGGTTCCTGAGTGGAATCACCATTCTCTTGAAGTCTTGAACAATAGAACGCCTCCAAATTATGATGATCAGAATTGAAGCTTTCGGTTCCTGAGTGGAACCTCCATTCTCTTATGGTTGTCGACAAAGTTTGTTGTCAAGTTATTGCGCGAAACACCAACTACCTTTAGATATTTTTGTTCGAAACTCCTCAAACTCAAACGTAGGATGCATATCGATGTTGCCAACTTTTGATTAACGCTCACTATTGTATAATATAACATGAAACTTCATAATTGTAATGGGGGATTAAATTGAAAGCACAAGTGATTTTTTGTATTGCATAGAATGATACAGAATCGATGGACGATGGCTTTAAATAGAAAAAGGAATGCTAAAAATGCTCAACTACTTAACCACTACTTGAGCTAATCAAAAATTGTAGATGCAGATTCGTTGTGACAATCGCAACATAGATTTGATTATTGTTTACGTTTTTAGGAACTTGTGTGTAATCATTTAAATAAGAACTTGTGTTGATATTTAATGATTATGTTTGAACTTCTATATTATATTTGGTTATGTTTTGTATTGTGTTTGTGTGTTATATATTGTTTTGCAGGTACAAGAACATAGAATCAAGGTTTATAAGTGTCGTAGAACACTTAAACGGTGATTGGATGTTATGTACGAGTCAAACAAAGAACAAAGGGTCGTCCCTCGTGCTGACGTCATCAGCATGTAGGAACAACCTCGTGCTGACGTCAGCACGAGGCAGATCGGTTGTTAATTGTTTCGAGCCTAATACGTAATTAAGGCCTAAGCCCACACGATCCAATACTTAACTAGTATAAATACAAGACCTAATCTACGGAATTAGGTTAATCTTCGTTAATAATTTACGAATTCACGAGCTAAGGTTAATTGTTCCTTCGTGTGATCTCCTACACGAACCACAAGCCTTGTGCATCTCCTTGGGTTGGTTAATTGCTCATTAATCAACGAAAGACAATAGAAATCTAGTTATCTCAAGAGGATTCCGCACTCTTGACATAACGAATCACGTCTTATTACGATCCAAGCAACAATAGGGCACCTTACAAGTGGTATCAGAGCCAGGTTGATTACCAGAAGGTTTAAGATCGTTTGATTGGCTATTGATTGCAATTTCGTTCGTAATTCGTGTTAATTTGCGTTTTCGTGCTCTCCTTCGTGTGACACTTCGTGCTTACGTCAGCACGAGGTTGGTTTTTGCTTCGTGCTTACGTATTTGTCACTTCGTGGACTTTGTGTCACGTGTGACTCGTGTGACATAGTTTTACTTCGTGCCACGTCAACACGAACTACCCTTCGTGACTTAGGTCGTGACGCGGTACTTCGTGCTCTACTTCGTGCCACGTGTACTTCGTGAAAGTCATACAACTTCGTGCCACGTGACTTCGTGCTTCGTGCCACGTAACTTCGTGTTTCGTGTACTTCGTGCCACGTGTACTTTGTCTCACATGAACCTAGTATTATTTCGTTTAATTTGTGAACAAAAGATTTGAAATGACTACTTTACCAGCTGCCGCAAACTCACCAAATGCTTTACTTATCAGCCAGATGATCATGCATGATCATGAGGTTGGTCGGGGTAATACACCTCCAAAGCTTTTCCGTATGGAGAATTATTGGATGTGGAAGAGACGTTTTGAAGACTACATTCGTCTCACTGACATGGAAATGTGGCTAGTAATAACTCAAGGTTTTGATTGGCCTTCATATGAGAAGAACGGAGTAATCAGTAGGTATACTTATGCTGATATGCCTATTGAAGAACGTAAAAGATACGCTGTTGAAGGGAAGGCTTTGTTAACTCTAACTATGGCATTGCCTCAAGATAGTGTACATCTGTTTAAAAAGTACACTACTTCAAAGGATTTATGGGATGCTCTCGAAAGGTATTGTGAGGGTGATGTAACTTTGAAGAAAAACCGTATCAAGCTTCTCAAGCGTCAATAAGAAGCCTTTAATGGACTGAAAGGGGAATCTCTAGATGAGATTATTATTCGATTCAGTCATCTAACTACTGAATTGTCATACTTTGAAGTTGTTTATCCTCAAACTGAGCTAGTTGATAAGTTTATGGATTCACTGCCTAAAACGTGGACTGATTATGTTCATCAACTTCAAGATGATCAGGAATATAGTACATGGGATTTTGAGAAGGTAGTCTCCAAGCTAAAGAACAGAGATATGAAGAGAATGATTAAGGACACTCACTCAGATTTTACACAAGATCCATCCTTATATCATGCTAAGTCTGTTCATTTAGCAAGTTCCAGCTCAACAAATAATGCATTTCTAAGTGGTGCAGAAGCTACACCAATAGTAGATGCTGATGGTATTGCCGGATATGTTGCTTATGACAATACAAATTCAAATGTTAAGAGCAATGCACAATCTTTCCATTCTATGCCAATGAGTATGAGTTCTGCAGAGGGAAGAATGAGTATTTACTCAGCCTTCTGTAATGCTCATGAAGCATTTATTGGGGGAAAGGTTACTGATCCTGCAGTAATTGATGAGGATTACAATCAAATAGATCCTGATGATTTGGAAGAAATGGATCTACAATGGCAGCTTGCTATGCTTACTATTAAGGTCAGAAGATTCACTCAGAGAACTGATAGACTTATAGGTAATGGCACAAAAGGTTTTGACAAATCCAAGGTGAAATGTTATAATTGTGATGGATTTGGTCATTTTGCAAGAGAGTGTCAAAGGCCTAAGATGATTGATAATACTGTTGCTGGTCGTCAAAATTATAATCAAGGGGGTGTTACACCAAATAATCATAAGACGCAAGCAATGATTACATATCCTGTTACTCCACAACAGCCTGTTTCGTCACCATTTTCGGATTCAAAGGCTGTTGTTGTTCAAAATCCAGATGGTACTTATCAGTGGGATACACAATCCGATGATACCTCGAATCATGCCTATATGGTAGAATTATATGATGAGGTAGCCGCAACGATTGATTATGTTGTATACTCAAGTGAAGAAAGTGCATCTGAGACAGTACAGAAGAATATGTGTAATGTTGTTGAGACTGTAAGATCTGGGAGTGAATAAATGACTGCAATAAAAGCATCTGAAGAAAAGAAAGAGTCATCAAATCCTGTTGATGACATTTCTATGCAGAGCATTGAAGAACAGATGAAGAACTTTGAGATACCTGAAGGTATGACAACCGAAGACTTCGTTGCATACAAGGCAGATTGCAAGGCTGCAAATCAGAAGGTATCATGTTCTTTATCTTCTATAATTGATGTATGTAGAATGGTGTCAGATTTAAAACAAGAAATATTGAAACTAAAAGAGAATTCAACTAGTTTAATTGATGAAAATGTTATCCGTGAAAAAGAAGGAGATGAGTCTAAAGATTCCGATTTACTTCTACAAGATCACCAACAAACTAAATTAGTTTTTAATCCAGATGAAGTAGTATACTATACTTTGAAAGACTGTGATACAGTTTTTTATGATAAAGAAGTATCTATAAATAGGATTGAACCTAAAACAATAATTGATAAAGTTTGGTGTGTAGAAAATAAAGAAGAATGTTTAGCCGAACAAATTCCATATAAGGATAGACATTATGCTCCTTTTAAACCAATAACAAATATGGAAGAAGCATTACAGACGCTTGATACCATAAATGAAATGAAGGAGTATGGTATACCAATCCCTGAAATAGAAAATGGTCAATCTAGAAAACAACAAGTAAAGAAATGCTATACTTGTCGTGAGAATGGCCATATAGCTATTGAATGTCCAAATAGGAAGGTCAAGAATCCTAAGAATGACAGTCAAGTCAAGTCAAAGGATGTTAATGATATTCCTAATCCTAAAGGGAAGGGTAAACTAGTTGAACAAGTAACTTCACCAAAGTTTATGAGTGCATATAAAAAGAATTATTATGAGGAGTATGCAAAAAGACATCCTGATAATAAAAATGCACAGAATTATGTTAAGTTACTTAGAAATGTTTCATATGGAGTCTATTGTTACAGATCAAAAGAAAAGTGTCAATAGGTCTAAGACTCCAAAACGACAGGGACCTTCACAGAATACTACTTTTAGTAGTGTAAGTTCGAGTCGTTCTCGTACACCTCAAAGGAGTAATTCACCTAGGAAGATGACTCAACAAAATCGATCTCCTCCTTCTAGAATTAATAGTACGTCTAAATTCTATGATCGATTAGGGAGTCAACCTAGATTCGGTACTCACTCACCAAGGAATTCACCTCCTAAGACTCGTTTCACCTCACCTAAGAAACAGTCTATGACACCATCTTCATCCAAGGCTCCATTAAAGAGCGATGGATATTGGACCGAATTAATCATCAGAGATGAATTCGGCAAACCTAAACCTCAAAAGGTTTGGGTTCCCTTCAAAAACTAACCATCTTATCGTCTAATATGCAGGGAGAACCAAGGAAGCCTATTAGTCTTTGGTATGTTGACAGTGGATGCTCTCGGCACATGACAGGGGACAAGAACGTTTTGTCCAACTATGAAGATGTAAATGGTTCGTACGTTAGTTTCGCTGGTCCCAAGGGCGGCAACATCTCGGGGCAAGGTGATGTTGTCAATGGGAAGATTACGCTGGAGAAAGTCAATTATGTGGAACAGTTATCACATAATTTATTAAGTGTTTCTCAGATTTGTGACAAGGGTAATACTGTCCATTTTAATGAGAAAGAAGCACTTATATTGAAACTGGGATATGTTATTCCTGAAGACTGGATCCTGCTGAAAGCTCCTAGGAAGAGAGACATCTATGGCCTTGTGTTAGGTGTTGATAATCCAGAGGAGTCTGTTTACTTGTTATCAAAAGCAAACGAATCTGAATCGTTACTATGGCATAGAAGAATGGGACATATCAATTTCCGAAAGATGAATGATATTGTCAAACATGGTTTGGTTGAAGGCGTACCCATGAAACGGTTTGGAATGGAAGACAAATGTGTACCTTGTCTGAAAGGTAAACAGCAAAAGTCTACACATAAACCGAAACAAGAAAATTCTATTGCCAATCCTTTTGAGTTACTTCACATGGATTTATTTGGTCCAGTAAATGTAAGAAGTATCGGTGGGATGTATTACTGTTTGGTGGTTACTGATGATTACTCAAGATTCTCATGGGTATTCTTTCTTAAATCGAAAGATGAAACTCCGCAGATTTTGATAAATTTCTTTGTCGAAACTGAAAACATTTATGGAGTTCGTATTAAGAGAATCAGGAGTGATAACGGACTGAATTCAAGAATAATGTGATGGATGTCTTTTGTTTGTCAAAGGGAATCCAACATCAATACAGTTCTCCGTATGAACCACAACAGAATGGAGTTGCTGAAAGGAAGAATAGGACTCTAATCGAGACAGCCAGAACTATGCTTGCAGATTCAGGGCTTCCTACTATGTTTTGGGCGGAAGCGGTGAATACAACCTGTCATATTTGAAATAGGGTTATTGTAGTTAAGCGTCATAATAAGACATGTTATGAGCTTCTACATAAAAAGAAACCGAATTTACAGAATGTTGAACCATTTGGTGTACCGTGTACTTTCTTGAAGTATCTACCTCAGTTAAAGTTTGATTCAAAGGTTGAAGAGGGATTTCTCATGGGTTATAAATCGGGAACATCAATTCGACGGGTTTACAACAAACAGACCGACAAAGTTGATTTTGGAACAAATGTCAAGATTGTCAGTCACAAGCCCGCTATACATTCTGGAAGTGGCAAAAACTTCGATTATGATAGTGTGTTTAGTTCACTACATGGTCCTGATTCTTATTCAGATCCTGAGACAGTTGACGATGTGATTATTTTAAGAGATCACATGGATAATACTCCTATATCTCTGCCTACTCAGAATGTCGATACTACTCCAACCAACGTTCGGTCTACTACCGATGTTGATGAAAGCGGTAAGGACAAGGATAAGACACCAGATTCAGACAATAATGAACCCGCAAACACTACACCACCTACTCCATCGAAGGTTACACTGCCTAATGATGATCCTATTTCTGAAGAATCGGAAGATGAATTCAACTCTCCTGAGTTTCAGATTAGAACAAATTTAGGAGACAGTTTGAATGTTGATTCGGTTCCTCAATATCGAATTAATAAGGATCACCCAGTTGAAAATATTCTTGGAAATGCTACAGAACCTGTTCGAACTAGAAATCAATTGAATAAGGATCTAACTAGTTTGTTTTGTGAAGTGAAAGACACTAGATTGATAACTGAGTGTTTATATTCTGGTTTCATTTCACAAGTAGAACCTAAGAATGTTAAGGCAGCACTTCAAGATCCATGTTGGGTTGAAGCTATGCAAGAAGAATTAGCTCAATTTGAAAAACTTGGAGTTTGGGAGTTAGTAGATGTGCCTAGAGGTAAAGAACCAATTGGAACTCGTTGGGTATATAAATGCAAACGAGATAACAAAGGGATCGTTACTAGGAATAAAGCATGTTTGGTTGTTCAGGGGTTTGCACAACGAGAAGGATATGACTATAACGAAACTTTTGCACCAGTTGCTAGGATTGAAGCCATAAGGTTATTTTTAGCTTTTGCAAGTTTCAAAGGTATAAAGGTGTATCAGTTAGACGTTAAGAGTGCCTTATTGTATGGAGAAGTTAAAGAAGAAGTGTATGTTTACCAACCACTGGGGTTTGAAGATCTGAATTATCCAAGAAGAGCATATCGTTTGGATAAGGCTCTTTATGGATTGCATCAAGCACCCAGAGTGTGGTATGAAAAATTGTCAACGCATTTGTTGACAAATGGTTTTACAAGAGGATCGATAGACAGCACATTGTTTATCAAGTGGAAGAAGCGAGATTATCTAATTGTACAAGTTTACGTGGATGATATCATTTTTTGTTCATCCAATATAAAGATGTGCAAAGAGTTTGAAATGAGCATGAAAAATGTCTTTGAAATGAGTGCTATGGGGGAATTACAATTTTTCCTCGGACTACAAGTAGATCAAAGGAAAGATGGATTCTTTATTCACCAGTCTAAGTATGTTGATGACATCTTGGAGAGGTTTCAAATGCTAGAGTCCAAGACATATGGTACTCCTATTCAGCAAAATCATGGTTTAGGGGTTCTTGATCCGAAAGATGAACTTGTGGATGCAACTTATTATCGTGCTATTATTGGCTCATTGATGTATCTGACTGCTTCGCGTCCAGATATTATGTTCGTTGTTTGTCTTTGCGCTAGATTTCAAGCTAATCCGAAAGAGTCACATTTGACTGCAGCAAAACGTATTCTACGTTATCTTAAGGGAAACCAAGGGCTTGGTCTATGGTATCCAATGGGAGGAACGTTTGATTTTGTCGCATATACTGATTCGGATTTTGGCGGTTGTAACAATGACAGAAAGTCTACGATTGGAGGTTGTCAGTTGTTAAGAGGAAGATTAGTATTGTGGTAATGCAAGAAGCAGACATGTGTTGCTCAGTCTTCATGTGAGGCAGAGTATATGGCTGCAGGTAGCTGTTGTTCCCAGGTATTGTGGATTCAGCAACAACTTCGTGACTACGGTATGGATTTTCTTGATACTCCTATTAGAATAGACAATAAGTCAGCAATAAACATTACAAATAACCCTGTCATGCATAAGGTCACCAAGCATATTGATATTAGGCATCATTTCTTGCGTGATTGTGCCCAAAAGAAATTAATTCATTTGGAAAAGGTTATAACCGATGATAATTTAGCTGATCTGTATACCAAAGCATTTGATAAGACTCAATTTGAGAAGCTAATTCTTCTCAATGCATGGGATGAAGAATGCTGATTCATATTAAATCTCTCAAAGAACTAATTTTGTAAGTTTGTGTCTGTAAATAGCTAGAGTCATAAAAATACAAAAAGAGTTCTTAGTGTCATGAAACTCATAAAAATGTGAAAAATCTGAAAATGACAAAAATATGAAGAGATTTAAGGTAATGCTGTAAGATGATTAAAAGTGAGGATACTTAGCTTTTAAGTCTGCTTAATCATTATATAACTGCTTAGTTCAGTGATTACAATTTGGGATATATTGGTAGACACAAAGTACCAAGGTTTTCTTAATCTGAACTTAAATTATAAAATATTCTTGTGGAAAACATATTCAGATATATGGCTGAGAATGCTTGCTTTTCAGTAATGAATTGATCTAGTCCTTAAATTTTGTGAAAGATCTAAGCATTACTATAAGATTTGTTCAATGTATAGGCAAAAACTTCTACCAATCATGAGCATGAAAGTAAATGTGATATTCTTATGCAAATGAAATGAATGAAAATTAATGGGCTAATGTGGTCTTTGAGATTCGGACAAGTATGTCCTCGGGGTGTCTTCGTATACCTAGCCTACCTAAAGCTTCCAACTTGGGATAGGTTGTCAGAAAGTTCGCTACATGGATCTCATAGAAAATCACGGGTTCCTTATAAATAATGAAATGCAAAAGCAAATAAGTGAAATCACAAAGTAATTCAATTCTGTTATCCAAAAAGTGTCTCATGATTTGTTAAGGATGTTTTTGAATATACATTGAATTTTTGTTATCTTAGTGCTGGTATCGATTACGGAAGTATATCTGAATGTGGGTCACATAAGTTCGCAAACTATTCAATGGCATATTAGGCTACTCGGGTTACATAGTGACTGTCCTTGGCCAGGGTATGTCGAAAGTGTCATAACTCAAAGGAAACTGGAAGTACCGAGTGTTTAAGAGGACAAATATACCGGTAATCGTAGTTGAATCACTGTTCATAATTAATAATAAGAGAATTATTTCTCACTTGCAGACTTATGTAAAATGCTAATCTGATCTAATCTGCAGAAACTTAGAATTTCTTGTAAATAAATAAAGTAGCTTATTTTTATTTTTATTTTTTATTTTGGTTCTTGTAATAAGTGTCAGTTTGTGTGTCAAACTAGTTCTTATTGCACGAGAGATTTGATAAGCATTAAAAGTTATAATTCTTAGTGAATTATATAAGTCTTATTGCTTACGGTATAAATGTTTAAATTATGGATTTTCTAATTAATACATAAGTTGTTTAATGTAGAAAATGAAATGTTTTGGAAATTGAAAAGTCAAAATATTTTTTTGAATGTGTTTCAATTAAATTTTTGAAATTTCAATTGTATTTGGTAGATAAGTATGCTTGACAAAGATTTGCCTTGCCTTAGATTTTATTTTATCGATAGGTTAAACTTTTGGTTGTTTTGCATATTGATGATACTTTGTTGATTTTGATGCATTGATGAAGTTTGTTAAGTGTGCAGGTTACAGATAATAAACTCATTTTATATGATATCAAAATTGTTTGATTGAACGCAGAATTGTTTTTCGCTTGTTTGTCAGTCCTTTGAATTGTATTGCAACGGACAACAAAAGGTGTTCAGAAATTGCTTCTATAGAGATTACAAGTGATACAAGAATGATCTGCTTTAATAACCTAAGACTTAGTGTGATAGGTTATAGTTTTATTATCAAGATCACAACCTAAGATGTAATGTGATAGGTTGTTGATATGATATTTTGTCATACATTTTACATTAAAATGCTTTGTATTTGTTTGAGTTAAACATCAATGAAGAAATGATCGATTTTATGTCAAGATAATAATGTAAGATTTATTTGATACATTATTGTGATGACAAGTTAGTACAGATGATTTACGATAGCATATTCAAGTAGATACAGGTTTTTAGTAACGAGTATCTAAAGGTTTATGTTTCTGGAATTTTTCCTTATTTAGATTTCTGGAAAATTTGCGAAATTTGGCTATGGAATGGAGATTATGTGATTTAAATTCTGAAAATTCGTGTTGGTCCGTGCTGACGTCATCATGCCTCACGCTCACGTCAGCGTGAAGCCCACGAAGGACTCCTTCGGCCTGGCCCACGAAGCTCCGAATGTAAATACGGGTTTCACTATTCATTAATTACTTTTAATCGAAAATTAACCCTAAGTAAATCACACGAATCACCTCTTCCTCGTGCTACTATTCATCCGTCCCTCTTTTCGATGGATTTCACCCTCTTTTCGTATTAATCATTCTAGTTTGTTGGTAAATACTTGATCTAGGATTGATTATTGATGTTTTAACTATGGATTTGAACGATTGCAAGTCGTTATAATGCCCAAATTTTTTATTTTGCCTCGCGTGAACAGTAAAGAGGACGAACCAAGAATTTGAACTTTGATTAATGATGATTTGGACTTTAATTGGACTTAAAATTGGATTAGATGATGTTTAAATATGTTAAATCTATTGAAAATTTAAGTTAACAAACGATAAATCAAGATTAATTGATAAAATTATGGTTCGGTCACTATTCACACGAAGCACGAAGAACATCTACTTCGTGCTCATTTAATTCGAAATTTAATCACTTTCTGGGCATATGATCGAAGCAAATCAAGTTCAAGTTGATGTTATTTATTGATTTTAATTGATTTTAACATCGAATGGAGATGATTTGTACCTCGTGTTTCTGGGTTTCATACTGGCTCGTGCTGACGTCACGACGAGGGAAAACCTCCTCGTGATGACGTCCTCACGAAGCCGTCGAGCCAAAACCCTATTTTTTTAATTTTCGTTTAACAATCGTTTTTCTTGTCGTTTTTGTCTGTTTTTGTGCAAGTATGGCTGGACAAGGTGATAACGCACGTGTATTCGCTAAGGAACATAATGCTGCACTTGATCTCAGTATCACGCAGACGGGGTGCACTGCAGAGTTTCACGGTGTTCTCCAGTTTCTTGCACGTTGCCGCATTAACTTTGCGTTGACCGAGAATCCTCCGTTGGTAATCAGTCTCATTCGGGAGTTTTGGAATTCAGCCAGATCAGTGCAGATGGGTGCTCATTTGTACATTCGCACTACTGTTGGAGGACGTTCTATCTCGTTCTCAGCTGGAGACTTAAGGACTATTCTACGCTTGGGTGTTGATGACATGGAGCAGGGTCCTATTGAGTTTACAGAAGAATTCTGTGATGGTGCTCTACGTCGTATGGGTTACGCTGGTAACATTACACACCCATACTTTAGAAAGAATCTTCGCGGCAAATGGAAGCTCCTTGCTTACTATTTGTTGAGGTCTATGAGTCATCAGAGTACGGGTCATGATCAGATGAATATTCAGAATGCATCTCAGTTGGTGGCCTTGGTGCTGAACAAGCCATATAGCTTTTCTCAGTACATTTTTGATAATTTTGAAAGGCAAATGAGATCATTTGGAACCGACAAGAAGTTTTACTTGTTTCCAAGATTTGTGATGATTATCATTCGTCACTTTGCAGCTGATTTGTCATTTGACGGTCCTACGTTCAATTTAGGTCGTCTTACTTATAAGGCATTTGCAGAAAGTTTGAAGCACGTGTCAGGAAGAAATGTTCCGATTGAGGTTGATAATCCACCTCTGTTCGGACATTTGATTAATCCTAACTATAATGCACCTCGACAAGGTTGGGAGGATGAAGAACCCGTTGCTGCTGCTGGTGGTGGTGATGATCAGGCTCAAGATGCTCCTCAAGAAGAAAGAGCTGATCAGTTTGAGGGACTCAATGATGTTCCTCTGTATGCTGGTGATTTGGAGCATGATTCTGATATGGATGCTCTCATGGAGGATATTGATGATCCTACAAATCTTGTATCTACATCTACTGGAGTTTCTACTTCTACCTCTGCTCCAGTTGATATTGCTGCTGGTCCTTCTGAAGTCCCGGTTAATGTTGTTGAGGACTCAGAAGATGAAAAAGAGGAAGAAAGATTGCCAAAGAGAAGAAGAAGACATGCACGATCTCAAGCTGAAGTTGATAGAGAGTTTGCTGCATATTCTGAAGCCATGGAGAGGTCTCATGCACCTGTTGTTGGTGATACTCCATTGGTTGCTGCTTTAAGAGCTTCTATCTCTGAGATTCCTGCGTCTGTGTCTGCTCCTTCTGCTGGTGTTACTGTTGGGGAGAGAAGGTCGAGACCAAAGTTTCTTATAAGGGGAATTGGATCTCGTGCACAAGTTGTCACTAAAGCTACCACTGTTACAATTCCTGCTGTTTCGGAGTCTACAGTTCCGACGCTTGTTGCTCCTAGGCCTTCATCTGCTCCTATTCAGGCGACAGTTCCTGTTTCTACTATTATGGGACGTCTGTTGGCTCCTCTGCAAAGACCACAGATGCCTCCCACAGGAACTTCTAGTGCTCGTATGCCTTTGTTTGAAGCTGCGATGCCCCCTCAGGTCTCTACATCTGATGTTGCTTCTACTTCACGTCCACCTATACCTGTTCAAGTGCAGCTGAGTCGTTTATTTTCTGAGAAAAAGATGTTGGAGATGAGGGTTACAGCTTTGGAGAATCAGCTAAAGCTCCAAGCTGCTAAGCATCAGGAAGAGATGGACATGATGACCGCTCTTGTTCATTCTCTTGGATCTAGACTTGACCAATTCTTGGCTCAAGGGGGAGATAAAGATGGTTGTAGAGATGATGAGATTGCAAAGAAGACTAGAGATGATGATCATGAAGATCAAGATCCAGCTCAAGGTCAAGATCAAACACAACCAGGTGAGCCAGAGAATCAGGGTCAAGGTCAAGATGCTGATGATGCTGCTATGGATACAGAGACTGCTGACGTTTAGGGGGAGTCATCAAGACAAAGAGAGTCAAAGGTTGCTGGTACAGCTGGTGCTAGTACTTCTGGGACTCAAGATAAAGGCAAAGCTGTGATGACCACTCCAGATGCAGATCCTGATGATCCAGATAACAATAATGATGGGGAAGATTCCAATTCAGGTAACTCCAATTCTAATTCTGATAGAATAGAAAGGGAGACAGTGAATGATCCTCATAGTAATAAAGAAAAAGAAAATCTTAGCAAAGGAAAATCTACTCAGGATAGTGAGTCAACTAAGACTGATTATACTACCAATGCCTCTACAGAGTCAGATTTGCACCCTTTAATTGTGCATAGACTAGAAAAGAGATTGGGATATGATCCACAAGCTCATATGGGAGCTAGAGCTGAGATTATGGATTATGATGATTATTATGATCCAGGATCACTTAGGGATCAAATGAAAGAACAGTCAGGGTTAACTCATACATCTTCAGAGTCAGAGTCAGATTCGGATTCAGATTTGGATTATGAACCTTAGTGCTATTGATTTTGTATTTTTAATTGATGTGTATACATTAGATTACTTGAGTTATAATAACAGTTTAGAGTGTTAATCAAAGTGTTATTCAGCTTAGAATAGTTATCAAAGAATTATTCTGTTTGGCTTAACATATTGACAGTGTAATGTTAAAATACTCGAGTAATGAAGAATAATGATTATAAGATAAATATGAATGTATGTGTTACATTATATTTATGATATAATATTATTGTTTTAAGTTAAAATAGATAAAGATTATAAGATAAATATTAATGTAATTGTTACATTATATTTATGATATAGTATTATTTATTTTAATTTTTGTTATGTATTTATACTATTTTATTATGTCTTGACTTATGATTTATGTTCTTTATCTTTGTATATGTAAATCATTTGAATTGCAGATAAGCTTCAAAGAATAAGTGCATTGGACGATCTTGATGCTGAAGAAGATCTAGAAAGTATCGATGATGAAGATTTGGAAAAAGGAGAGTTCATTACTTCGGAAGCTGATAGACAAAGGTTGCTTGAAACACCTTATGATTTTGATCGTGTCTTTAATGAAGATGAAGTCATTCAAGTTGAACCAATAGCTGAAGTAGAACATCTCAATCTCAATCTAATCAGAGATAGTCCAGATGAACCTAAAAATGCTGCAAGGTTAAGATTTGCTGTATATGCAAACATAGTCGATGAAGGACATAACAATATTTTTGATCTACACTGGAATATAGATGCTACACGAGAGGTTGACCTTGGAAGATTTAATATACCTCCGGTGCAACAAGATCATGAATTTATTATTGATAGACTAATATCCAGGTTATAGAGGGCATACTGGTTTGATGATACGTGATACGTATAAACCATCGATGTTTTGGGAGTTTGTCTCAGACAAGGATGCACCCAAATACTTCTTAGTGATACAAAGTTGGTTCTATGATCACAGAATCAAATTGTTTATTATCAAGAGAAAGGAGGGTTGCCAGTACATGTCAATAAGTCGAAGACATTTCCACTCTCTCAGTAATTCAGACATGATAGATTTGGGAAGACACTGGTTCGTTAATCTTCAAAGCAATGGACTTGCAGATTTCTACTGGAATAGATTCAGAGATGAAAGAATTAAGTATTTCAGTGATAGAGGTCTGAAGCCAGAAGAAAGGTTGATAAAGCCAACACCTTTGAAGAAGATTAAGAATCCAGTTGGCACATTTCGGTTTGTCCAGAGAAGGATTAAATGTGTTAAGAAGGTTCCCGCTATTAGATGGGATCAAGATATGCTGACAGAGATGACATTTTGGCAGATAGATATCAAGTCAGGCGAAGCACAGATGTTTGTTGATGATTCAAAGAAACAGATGTTACTACGCACGTATGATCCAATGCAAGTTGTCAATTTGTCAAGAGGTGATCAAAGAAGACTTTTGGATACACCCTGCTCAGCTGTGGATTTTTGGAGAGTAGAGGAAAGACGCTATCGCAACATTCTCGCACATTGTTTGCAAGAGAGAATCCATGCGAATAGCACAAGACTTTTGTTTAACGGATAATTTTGAAGTTCAAGTTCGAAGACTTTAAAGAGATCTAGTTGCAATCGTCAAGGGGGAGTCTGTAGATGTAGATTCGTTGTGACAATTGCAACATAGATTTGATTATTGTTTACGTTTTTAGGAACTTGTGTGTAATCATTTAAATAAGAACTAGTGTTGATATTTAATGATTATGTTTGAACTTCTATATTATATCTGTTTATGTTTTGTATTGTGTTTGTGTGTTATATATTGTTTTGCAGGTACAAGAACATAAAATCAAGGTTTATAAGTGTCGTAGAACACTTAAACGGTGATTGGATGTTATGTACGAGTCAAACAAAGTCAAACAAAGAACAAAGGGTCGTCCCTCGTGTTGATGTCATCAGCATGTAGGAACAACCTCGTGCTGACGTCAGCACGAGGCAGATTGGTTGTTAATTATTCCGGGCCTAATACGTAATTAAGGACTAAGCCCACACGATCCAATACTTAACTAGTATAAATACAAGACCTAATCTACGGAATTAGGTTAATCTTCGTTAATAATTTACGGATTCATGAGCTAAGGTTAATTGTTCCTTCGTGTGATCTCCTACACGAACCACAAGCCTTGTGCATCTCCTTGGGTTGGTTAATTGCTCATTAATCAACGGAAGGCAATAGCAATCTAGTTATCTCAAGAGGATTCCGCACTCTTGACATAACGAATCACGTCTTATTACGATCCACGCAACAATAGGGCACCTTACAAAAATCGACTCATTATTTCACTAACAAACACCACTGAAATAAAGGAAAATACTATCTCACGTCTGCAACACTATACTCAAATTCCTGCACACATATTAACTTGGGTTTAATGCACGTGTTTTGGGCTAAAAGATAGGGGTTTTTGTTGTTTTTCACTTTGTTACTTATCTACATTTTTTATTTTATTAGTAACTAATCATCCATTTCAACAGGATTGGTTTATACGGATGTGATTAAAATTCTTTTTGATCGAATGGACATAGATAATTTAAATTTCCACTCATTGGTGGCAATATGTATATATAATACCCAACACACTCTATTAGTATTATTGTTGAACTACCACGTTACCTTTGTAAATGCGGCAGTGATGGTGGCGACGACGATGTGGTTGTGGGGCGATTGTCGGTAATTAAAGAGGCAGAGAAATCAACCACAATAACATTTGAATATAGGCTTATAACACCACAAAATATCAATTAGTAATAGTTCTCGTAACAGAGAAACATAAAGTGACAAAATTAATAAAAACTACTTGGTCTCAAAACAAAAAACACGAGATATCGTAAAGAATAAACATAAAGGAGTGCCTATTGTAAGTTTGGTAAATTGTGAAAAAGAGGTAGAATTGGTATTTAAGTTTATATTGTATTGAGATAATATAAATATAAAGGTTATCTTTAGTATTTCAAAGATAAAATATTTGAAATGGTTTGCAAAAAATAAAGATAATCTCCTAATAATTATAAAAGAACCCCGTTAAATATTTTTTGTAAAATCCACAACCATTAGATGAAAAATAACTTTAAATTGGGATCTCTAGATGGATTTGATTACTTCATTTTCCTTTTTTACTTTTCTTATGTTTACCAATCTTCATCCACAATAGAATAGGGGTGTTTAAGAATAAGGATTATGATTTGTATATCGATTAGAAGGGAGTGACTTTTCATCCACACTAGAATAGGGATTATAATTTGTATATTGGGCCACTTTAGCTTATACAATTTTTTTTAAACAACTTTTTTATTCATTATCATTTGTTTTTTGATAAAATAATATGTAAATTTAATGAAATGATGAAGTTTCTATTCTAAAAACCGATCACTAAAGTTACATTACATTTTGATTTCATCAGTAACAATGTAAATGTTCCACTTTATAAATGTTAAATTTGAAAGTTTAAGATACTATTGCTGTTGGGTCAATAGCCTATTGGCAAACGAAAGTCATTCCAATGAAACTTTTGATTCATAGAGATCTGAGTTTGAGTCCGGAGGGGACAAGTTATACCTCTATGCATTGTCGTGTTTTTAGCCGAAATAATGAGGTTTTTCTTCTACAAGGTATTGGGTAAAGAGCTTTTTAACATAGACCCGATTAAAACAAAATAGTCTAAACACCACACTGTAGTGATATTCAATCCACACTTTATGCATCTATTTTATATTTTTTTTATAATCAAACTCACATACCAATATTTTAATATTTTAAAAAATAATAAGCCCCCTCATGATTTTTATGGTTTAAAAAAAATATATAAATTTTTTTTTACCAAAGTTAGGTGCCTAACATAATTATTTGTTTTTAACTTTAGATAAGAAAAACAATTGCAACAATAACCTAATTATTTGTTTTTAACTTTAGAGATATAATATACATATCCTATTAACAATCTTCAATATAAAACATTTTTTAATAACTTATTTTATTTATAAGTGCTAATTATGTTATTAAGAAAACTTAGTATATTTATAATTTATAATTATAATAGTAGACGAACATGTTACCTGCGCGTTGCGACGGATATCATTGAGAGAGTTTCGATTGTTGTAATCTTAAAATCTTTTAATATCGTTAATTAAGACCTCTTCTTGATCTTGAAATCTTTTGATCTCGTTAATTACGACTTTTGCTTGATTGAGATCCATATTTATAGATGATGTAGCGCCATAAGTCCTGACTCCATATGAATATGTTGTGTGTGTTTTAGGGTACAGATAAGACAAATATTAATGTTTAATGTGTCTGCTTTTGATGAAACATATTTGTATTTATTGGAAAATATTTATTGGGAGAGGAATGGCTAAAGGGGTAAGGAAAGGCAAAAACATAAAATCATATGTCCTAAAATTGTAAACTTTTTAACAGAGGGTTTTTATACAGTAGTATAGAAGGATATATATATAATATGGAAGTTATATTTTATTTAGGAAGGAAGGCAAAGTCAGTCAAACCAGTGACATATATATGTTCTGGGCTTTGCGATCATCTTCAAAACATTAATTTCCTCACATAATAATACTTCATATCATATAGCAGAATATATAATCTATATCTCAATATATATATAGCAAAATTAAGTAGGAGTGATGGGTGTTGATAATCGAAGTGCAGTGATAAGCATAGTAACAATTGTGTGTTTCCTTGTTTTAATGTTTGTAACTCCCTCTATTCCTCAAGATCAGGATTATCACAATTTCGCTGATCAGCGTCATTTTTTAGGTCATTCTTTTTTGCTTTAAACTTTCATATAGATATTTTTTATTATTATATTGTATTTGCTGTTAGGGTTTTGATATAGTAGTATTTAGTTGCTCTTAACATGAACTAAAACGGTAATTTAGGCCGTCTTTAGTTGTATATAATGTTTTCTACTTTTCTTAGTGTTTTCCATTTTATTGGAAAACTTTTCTAGAAAATTGTAATCTGATCGTTTTTTCTGTATTCCATGTTTTTTTTTTCTTGGAAAACAAGGGGTGTTTTCTACCACTAAAAGCGGCTTTAGATTCTTGTTTTTCGTTTTTTTAGGTTGATTTGTGTTATTGGTGATTCCGGATTGGATTGTATGTTGGGGCAGCAGAGTTTGTAGGAGAGCTTTGTGCTCATTTCTCATTTTGGTTTTGTATTATTGATTCTTAGCATACGAGTATTACTTTTCACCGAGATGTTGATGATGAGGAGAGTGTTATGTGTTCGCATCTCGTACTGTTGGGAAGTATATGGGCCTAAAACGGATACAATTATAGTTATGTTACTGACTTTGCTAATTAAAGCTTATTTTCATTTTTAATATTCTAGAAAAAAATGCCTTTTATGGAAACTTACTATGCATAGCTCCTCTATCTGGGTACTAAAATAAGTTTTCTGAAAATGCAATATCTCTAGTTTATTTGCTTGAAGTTTCTAGTCTGCACTCTTAGTATGTTATACGGACTGGATATTATGTATTTGAGTGATAATTTTGTTATGCACCTTTTTATTCTTCATTTAGGTAGACTATCTATCAGCTCTTTAGTTGTTTACATCTGTTTAAAACTTCATGTGTACTATTTGCAGGTATACCTAATGCTCTGAATGTTATTTCAAATGTGCCGTTCTTAATTATTGGTGTCATAGGGCTCATACTTTGCTATTATAAAAACTATTTCAAGTTGAGGTATGCTGGTGGATCTTGTTTTTGATAGGAATATCTGTTAAATTTGTGAATCTAGCTAATGATTCTTTATGCGTATACCTTTCCCTAGTCTGCAAGGTGAGCTTTGTGGTTGGACATTGTTTTATATTGGTGTGGCTGCTGTTGGTTTTGGATCTTCTTATTATCATCTTGAACCGAATGATGCTCGCCTTGTTTGGGATCGTTTGCCTGTGAGCTTTATCATATAGTATTTCATTCATTTTAGGTATGTACTACTTCGTATACTGTTAACTTGATCTTAAATTAACCATTCCAGATGACCATTGCGTTCACTTCCATTATTGCAATATTTATCATTGAAAGAATTGACCAGCGAAAGGGAACGTACTCCATCATTCCATTGCTTTTGGTTGGTGTCATAAGTATTTTGTACTGGAGGCAAGTATTTCTATTAGTTATTGATCATCCCTATTTTACGACTCTTATTTACTCTTAAATTGATGTGAGGATTAAGGAAATGAAATTGACTGCTATCAGTAAGGTAATTACATAGGGTTCCCTGTTTAAAAAAAAAAAAAACTCCCTTTCAGTAAAGTGAGAAGTGAACTTCTGGTAAAAATTTCAGGATTAATGTCACAAACAGGCTAACTAACCCATTGGTTTAAGAGAATATAAGTTAAACTAGGAGGCTTGTATAGGCTCGACCCATCTAGGTAAGCCTGAGTTATAATATGTCTAACTGACTTTTGGCCTGTTGAATGTCGTGGCAAGTCTGACCTGTGGTGATTATTCTTCCCCAACTCTTTTAAATGAGGATCTTGTTAGAGGTGGAAATTCCATCCATTTATATGAACACAGGTCAATTAGGTTGTAGGAATAGTTGGTCAAACATGTATAATGGTAAACTGTTGGCTATAAAGCAAATGAGTCAACTGGGTTTAAAGGGTCAGAAGTTGTCTAAAATGCTTAACTTCCTTTATCGTGTTATTTACATAAGTTGGATTATTAGTCTTAGTTGCATTGTTTATTTGTAATCATGTTTAATACATTGATTACTGACTGGGTATTAAATCAGCATAGAATGGACGAAAATGTATTGGTGGGTCAACCCAATTATACACATTTTAACCTGCACTTTAAAATCTTCTATTGGATTTTGCAAAACTATGAATTGATATCTTAAGAATGTGGTTATAACTCATTATCGCCTATTGTTCTCCTCTGATAGGTTTTTTGATGATCTCCGACCATATGCCTTGGTTCAGTTTCTACCTTGCATTGCTATTCCTGTGATGGCCATCATGTTGCCTCCAATGTATACGCATTCTTCATATTGGCTGTGGGCTGCAGGTTTGACATCATGTCAAATGCTTCTGCATTTACTTCAAAGTTATCTCACACTTTCTTGGATAATAAGTTTTAATATACAATCTTCAGGATTCTATCTTCTAGCTAAGGTTGAAGAAGCCACAGATGATACAATTTACAATTGGACTTATCATATAGTTAGTGGACACACTCTCAAGCATCTGTGTGCTGCAATGGTTCCTGTATTCTTGACACTCATGCTTGCAAAGAGGGATATTGCAAACGAGAGGTATAGCTTCTTATATTTCAAGCTTTTCATGATAAGGAATATCTATTTGTTTTCAGGTTCACCACTACATGTACAGCTTAAGGACTCTCTAATTGGATCATAACGTTTATGATTGACTTATTCTATTTCCTTCAAGCACTCATGCATTCAACGTGCTTGAATCGTGCGTTTTATTTTATAACATCGATCAGGAAATAGGTTCAACATATGTAGAGATGGCAATCTTGACCCATTTTCTTATCAATGGGTTGATTTGAGCAATTTTTGTTAATGGGTAAAATTAATTAAGGAGGTGTATGGTTTGAAATTATGAGTCACCTGGTTATGGGTTACAGTGAGAATACAAATGATTTGATGGGTTTATTGTATTGCATAAAGTTGTGGATACCGGTATTTCAAACTCGTCTTCATAAACCAAGCTCTTTTATTAGGAATGGAAGTCATTTCTTCATTCCCATATTGATAACATGAATGGTCGAGCAGGTCAAAAGTCACTTAGGGTAGTTTTAGTGTCTATAGTTTGATTGTCACTAAAATACATTACATTATAATCATATATTTACAAAAAGTGTATATCTTTTTGAACGAGACATGTTTCATGCCAACCCAACATGCCTTTACATGCACCGAAGATAACCTGTTTTGACTTAGTGTGTATTTATACACGTCTGTCTAGTCAAGTGTGTCTTATTTTTTTGTATGATCACGAGGTGACAGTATTTCCTGGAACTCGTACCGTAGACACACAATATGACATTGTATACCATTCATATCTTCTAGGATTGAGTATTGTCTGTAATGAGTTGATGACATGTTAATATGCTACTCCACTCGCCCTTTCTGTGAAACACTAGTTATCACTCCCTCTCGCTCTGTAATGACTTGAAAGTGTATGCTCCTGCAACAGATTTCTTCTATTATCCGTTACTTTTGCTTCCCTAGTATCCTGTTCTTGAAATAAAGTAAATGGGACTTGGATACTACAATCATGTATCCATTTCTTTTCACACTATATAATTAGTACTTGATAAAAACTCTAAATGACCAAACTGCATTTGATCTGATTCTATTACAGGATAAGCTTGCTGCAAATATGGAAAATATCATGGACTAAATACACCCGAGATGGTGTGGAGACTCAAAATGAAACCGTCACCTACACAAGTGTTCCTGTTGACGAGTCTCGTGAATGAGTTTTACCGTCTTACATGGTATTACCAAGTTCATCCGTACATACTTAACTTCTTATTATGAATCATAACTTTGTTAACTTGTATTGCGTCATGGTCTTTTGGTGACTTGACTTGTGACTCAGAAAGAATACAGAAAGGGAAATGACAGTTAAATTTGGATTTGAATTGTACTAAAATAGAGTGCGATTTTGGACACATCAAAATGAAAAAAAAGTGTTGTATTAATTTTTTTTACGAAAAGTGATATTCAGTTTGTGGATTATACAAGTGATTGTTCGAACAATTAATTGCAGTTTCATAGAAATCTGCAAATGAGCTTCTTTGTCAAGATTGCATTGTGGTTTTTGACACTCTTAGTTGTTGCATGTTTAGCTTTATGCACATAACTATGTTTATTATGTTTATATATTGCTGTTTAATATATTTAAATAAGTTCTTATCTGTTATGTTTTGTTGGATATGTTGGAGAGTGCTTCATGCTCCACGATTCCGTTACTATAATCTATCTTCAATGTTGCCATGCGATACTCGTCTTTTGGCCGGTCCTTTTGAAAATAGTCTCTTTACCTTTGGGTAGAGACGAAACTGTTTACATCTTATCTTCTCATACCTTGCTTTGGCAGGGATTAGGTGGTAGAAACAATAGCACCAAAAATTTCCAGCCCGCTTTCATGAATGTTGTAATGAAGGGGGTTGTTTCTAGCCTTCCAAATGTGCCACCAAAATGTGAAAGAATTGCCTCGAGTCGCTGATGAGCGTTCCCATTTAGAACTAGGGAGTCACCAGTTTATAGTTTCTTCAGGAGATGTATAAGGAAGATCCAGCCGAGTCCAAATGCTCAAAAGAGACCTGATTTCAGTCGCACATTTGCATGTATGAAAAAGATAATTTATGGTTTCCACACCAGAATAAAAATGCATGCAACGAAACGTATCGATATCAACTCCCCTTGACCTTTGTTGGGATAATATTCCTTCTCATCCTCCAAATGAAACTATTTACTTTCTTGAGTACATATGAATTCCATTTAGTCTTCATATGAGAATCTATTGACAGACAATGATGTTCAATGTTTTTTCCGGATTTGGGCAATAGAAAATTTAGACTTACCATTTAAATTCCACACCAACTTGTCACTTTCATCGCTAC